>NC_091822.1:133098623-133398623 GCF_038994185.2 Dermacentor albipictus
GTCCTAACATAAGGGCGAGGTTGATTGTTCCGATCTGAATGCTGCAATGAACCAACTTTAGTTCCTTATATTACCATGATTATGAACTGAATTGAATACACATAGCCTCCGCACCCCGTTCCACGCAGGACTCTGGGCTGGCAGTGTGGTTGGTGAGCAGCTACACGAACGAGCGATTTCGCGACATGTCGGCCACCTGGCAGCTGTTGGTGTTGCTGGCCGTCGCCTCGTTCATCAACGAGGGCGGAGAGCAGTCTGGCATGCTCACCGCTCAGCTGGTGCCAATCATCTCGGACATGGTGAGCCCGCAGTCGACGTTACTGTACCGTGCGTGTGCACTATGGGCAGGCATCCGAACACATAACGTACCCGCAATGTAAGCACTGTTATGTCACTGTATGCGGCAGGGTGGAGAGAGGGAGGAAGCGATGGCTGCTACATATATCATTTATGTCTCCTTGTGTGCTGCTACTCCAAACGCGGATTTTCTTTTAGGTGATAACGCAGCTAAGTGCGGTGTCTTTTTTTCCCTACATTGCACATTTGCCACAGTATAGAGACGCCGGCCACTACAAGACAGAAGCCAAAGGGCTGATTGTCAATGCTAGCATTTCATAGTTGCACGAAGTGTCGTTATGTGAACCGCTTAAATATATTTTGTCTTTTTAAATCTCGCTGACAGGGAAGATTACTGTGATTTAAATATTATCATTGCCTACTGAATATTCCGATGATTTCGAGAGAAAGCCGATATAAAAGAGAGGAAGAACGGTTTATTGGGCTTGTCTCATTTCAATTGCAATGTCGCCACGTGTGGTTCACGCATGTGCGGGAACCTATGGCAGCTACAAGTTCTCACGCATATATAGTAATGCCACATGTACCGAAGTTCAGACCAGGGGGCGCCCCTGTTGCAGCTTCAGTGCTTCAAAGCTGTGCAAAAGCTACGCTCGCCCGACCTGATGCAGTCCGCGAACAGAGATTACCATCACTCCTCTGCAGCGATTCACGACGTGCATGCAAATGACGCCGACGGCTAGCTGGCTGCTGGCGGCGCGATTCGTTGGCGTTGAGCCGCGTCACGCTTGGTCTGGGGACTGAACGAGTGAACCTCCATTAAGTGACAGTGACCACTTCGTTAATTTTTTACAAGGAATCGCGGCAGCACGCCGTACGAGCCGATGGCATTTTCTGGCGGTCGTGCCACAGTCTGTTTCATTTCGGCGAAGATTGCATCCTCTATACCGGCGCCGGCCAAGCTTAGCCTGTTCCTTCTGCGCAGGTAGCCGAAGCACAACGCGATCCGCTCTTCTTCGCCGTGCCCGTGGCCGCAACCTGTTACTTGCCCGTGATCACGCCCATCGCGCATCTCGGACTCGTCTTCGTCTACGAGCACACCACCGCCAACGTCGGCGAGATGGTATACGCTGCATGCGTGTCCCAAACTAAGTGATCAGTATAGCCTTGTGTGCGCTTTGCACCGCACTTCCCTCTATTCCCATGCTGGTGTGCTTGCATCTCTCGGAGTCAAAGGGGCATTGAAACACTTCTCTTGAAAACGGATAAAGACCACGAAATACATGCGATGACTCTCTATATAGATATATTCCCGAATTGGGGCCGCAATATGAACGGTGATATCGCAAGCGCGATTATTACTTTCGCCATGATTTTGGTGAAGCAGCGCCTGTGCCTGTCCTCATCATTCATGTTCGTGTGAACATCTTTTTTCTTTTTTCAAGTATACGCCACTTCACCAAAATTATGGATCACCAAACAGGCCGTCAGTACCTATTAACTAAGTTACTTTAACCTTTCCCGCTCATCTCATCCTGTCAGCTAAGGCGGCGCCTATAGGACTGCCCGCATGCCTCTTCTTTCTTTTTTCTTCCTTCCGCGGTGCACTCATGGTAACCTTTGGAAGTTGGCATATCTCTGTCACGGTTCGTTTATGGAAAAATAATATCGCTATCCATGTTTTCTATTGAAATGAAGAATGAGAGCGTTTCATTTCAGAAGTGAAAGAAGAATGTATATTTACATATAGAAAGTGGAAAGAAAACACACGTAAACAAAGGATAGAAAAAAAGATAAAGACCACTCTACACTGCTTATAACAAACGCAGTTCTCATTAATCGAAGTCACTGCTTCTACACTGCTTATAACGCAGTTCTCATTAATCGAAGTCACTGCTATCCTAATCCTATAGTTAGGTGTGTCCGAATAAACAAGGACAGTAGACTGAGAGCGGGGTGCGGCTCACCAACAGTTCTGGCACGTGGCCGCGTAGGTGAAGAGCACCGCGCCGTCGTCGACTGAAGGCACTGGTCGCTCCTTGAGCGAACTTCAGGTTGTCACACGATGGGACCTTGAACTGGCTCGGGAGGTTAGGCAGTCCAGGTTTTCTGCCTGTGGGAATCTGGAAACTCGGGTCCACGGCGCGACGGCTTACTCCCGCTCCCGGCGGGCGCTGACTTCTTCGACGCTCACTTGCGTCCGTACACCACCCCGCCGTTCTAGGGTCTCTCTTTCATCTCTTCTTCCTTCATTTTCTTCAATGTCACCCATAGTGTACGGCCCTTAATGGTTCCTTCCTTCTCAGTATTTTGTTTGGCGGCGCGTCAGATATCACGCGCGTCGCTTCTTCGTCGTCGGCTTCTTCCGCCCACCCGTTCACTCTCGTCGACGTTAATCCTTCGCTACTCCCTTTATCTACGACACTGGCTTCGCGCACTCTTACTCACTAACACACAACACTCACAGAGGTGACCACGAGCAACAAGTCAACACTGACAGCACGAACGAGAAGCGTAAACTTCCGCTTTCCGGTTTCTTAGAGGATCTAGAAGGATATATATATATATATATATATATATATATATATATATATATATATATATATATATATATATATATATATATATATATATATATATATATATATATATATATATATATGGTGCACAAAGACAGGAGGCTTAGAAAACCGCAGTACAGAGCATGTGCCCTATTTTGCAAAATTTTACATTCTCCGCAGCTTAGGGAGTAGTATCTGGCTCGCATTTACGCGGCAGCAACGTCAAGTGCTCTAGAGCGTTTTCTTAACGTGTTCAAAATGTGCTGCAGTTCCCGTTTGAGCTCGTAATTTTTTTCTTTCCGCTCACTCGTTACGTTGTCTTTCGTGTAAAGCTTTTTTTTTTCTCTGTCAGCCTCGCCTTCCGTGTAAAGTGGCGTATTAGCATGTTGCAACGTGACACCACACCTCAACTTTCAGTTTATTTTGAGCTGACACGTTACCTAGTCTATTGGCAAGGTTTACGAGAAAAATATATTGTGGGCCCCCCGAGTTAACGCGGAGCTGCCACTCTTGCGTCACGAGTACACTTTCCTTGTGATAGCTATGTTTAAAAAAGAAGACCTATTTTCAAAATACAATTCTGCTCATACGAATTTGGATGTATACGGATGTACATCTTGGACTACAGAATTTTCGCACGCGCCTGCAGAGAATTAAGGTGCGCTTCAATTACATGGGTTCATTCAGTCGGCAAAATTAGAAACAGGTCATGCGTTTCGATAAATGGTGCCGTTACAGCGCCAAACACCCTTCGAGATTCGTATCATTGACTTATTCTATTGTCGCAAAGAACTTTTGTACTACGATTAGATTGATTCACCGTGAATCAAATTTATTTCAACCTATATGTCTCAAGAATGCTGCAAATAAAAAGTGTGTAAAATATTTAAAAAGTTATTGCCCATGGTGAAACTTGCATTCCAAACCTTATGGAGATCACTAGTGGCACACACTCCAAAGAATGTCGAGACCTAATTATGCACTCGCAAAGTAGTGGCAAAATGCTAAAAAAAATTATGAGGTTTTACGTGCCAAAACCACTTTCTGATTAGGAGGCAAGCCGTAGTGGAGGACTCAGAAAATTTCGACCCCCTGGGGTTCTTTAACGTGCACCTAAATCTAAGTACGCGGGTGGTTTCGCATTTCGCCCCCATAGAAATGCGGCCGCCGTGGCCGGGATTCGATCCCGCGACCTCGTGCTCAGCATCCCAACAGTATAGCTACTAAGCAACCGCGGCGGGTGAGTGGCAAAATGTATACGTTGTTAATGCAGCGAGGAAACCTTACTCATCTCCTCAAGAAACTTTATGTGGCATATAATCTTCAGGACATCAACAGTCGAACCATAAAGAAAAATAAAAGAAAGCCCAGTGCCCTTTATCAACGAAGCCGTACGAAGTCGTAGATAAATTAGTGCACTACCTCTGTCATTAGTATATATGACCAGCGTTGAAGCCAGTATACCTTTACAGCTAAAGAAAATGGCATTGAGCTCAAATTTTGCAACGCATTTGGAACACGTCTCGGCGATGTGGCGTCAGCTCTTGTCGAAAAAAAAAATCTAGCTTGAACTTACACTAGGAGCATACGAAATTGTGATGTCGTGCGTTTTCTTATGCACAGGTGAACTTTCTGTCCCTGTTTACCGACAGGCTGCGCAGCCACCATGTTGTTTGGACGGCAAAGCAGTCATCATTGTTCTTCAGTTTGGTGCTGTCTTAACGAAGCTGCTTTCTCTCAGGGCTTTGTCACACTTCGACAGATACATAGCGTGGCCGCGGTGCACCGTTCTTTCTACTTAGGAATTCACTGTAGATATTGGCACACACAATTTTGTTATGCGCGGTTGAAAATCTGCCGTTCCAGCGTTCTTAGTTGGGAACTATATCGCTCCGACCATTTTCGGATGTTTTTTTCGCGGGGTGCTCCAGCCAGAATAACCTATTTACTCGTTGGTCCACTCGTAGCAATGTTTAAGTGTTTGTATAGTCACAAGCAGGCTTAGGACGTACTAGGGATTAATCATAAAATAATGAAAAAAAAAACTGTCCTTGTGCAGGTGCTGCTCGGCCTTTTCCTCAAGGTAATAACGACAACAGCATTCACTTTGTCCTCCTCCATTTACTTCGCGTTCTACCCGACGTCTACAAATGACACATTGACTACGTTCGTCACCGACTGACCCGTGCATCATTCGGTGACCCACGAATGACAACGAAAGAACTCTATAACCTCTTTTTGTGTGTGTATGTGACTTGCCACTTTGGTTGACTCGTACCCCTGTTTCGCCAACATCATCTTCGAAAGCTTGCCGCGACAAGTACGTCCAAGTAGCTTGAAATACAGGCGTGCACGAACGGACGTTGGCTAATACGCAGCAATCTACGTGCTTTCTTTTAAACTGTTTTCGGTATGTTGTTAGCTAAGGAGATGCACCGTGCAATTGTGTTCAACGTACCTATAGCCAGACGTTGTGCACACTCAACAAGACCGACGTCGCCTTTGTTGGACATGCGTCTTCGTGGGACCTCAGTACTATGAACAACGCGAACCGCTGGAAAGGCCCCGGTATCCACGTACATGACGGTTCTAAATGTCTTCGCTCTCGTTTAAGGGCACAAGGTGGAGTTAAGGGCACAAGTTTCAATACTGGAAACAGACAGCTTTGCTGGTTATGCTTCTGCAACGCGATGCAGGAGCGCTAATGCGGCTGTGCTATTTAAGTTTTTTTTTTTTCTCTTCAGCACAATGCGGCAGTAGTGTATACAAGGAAGTTTATACTGAAATGACTGTTACTGTGCTTTTGATGTTTTGTTGCCACGTTGATGGCGCGCACCCTGCAGCTTTCGACACTCGCAAGATTGCAAATGTAACGCGCAACAGTTAATCTGAAGATGTGAATGTACTAGTGCCATTGGAGGTAATCTGTTTTGACGTCCCATTTTATAAGTAATGTACTACTCTGTGTATGTGTTCATATAGAAAAGATTCAACCAGTGACATAATTCCGCAAGTCTCACACGGCCATTTATGATATGCCTGTGTTTTTCATTGGGTTAGTTTATTAGCCGACGCATAGTATTTTTTATTGTAAATGACCGCAGGCTGCACTTTTCAGTCGTAAACGAATATAACGTCAAGATGTAGGCCAAGAGCATCTGCTAACTATACGAAGCCAGTAAGCTAGAAAGGTTAACTTGAGCTTGGCGACTGCATGCTTGGGAATTGAGGCTGCATAAAATGACAGTGCAGATGGCTATTATTGCGTAATGTTTTGAGGTGACGATCACGTAACGCAAATGGAGCTTTCCCGAGAACGTTGTGAACGTGCCATTTCCTGTGCTTCGTGATGTAGAGGGAGTAGAGGACTGGTCTACATTGCTCGAGTGTAGAAAGTAGCGTTTTTGTGGCGTTAATTTCAACAGATGCCTTGAACGGACGCCTTCGACGAGTGTTTCCCTTGCACAGTCGTTGCAATATTTTCATGTTGCATAATATTTTATATCAAATGTCGCTTTGCGGAAAGCCGCAAAGTGGATTACATTTCTTAAACCATCGAATCGAAAGAAGCGCCAAGCTACAAACGAAACGCAGAGTGGTTCGTCAAAAAAGTTTAAAATAAAGTGAGCTCTCGTTAAGATAAACTCGGTTAAGCCGAATTATCGCGTAAAACGAACAACCTGCGAACGTTTGTTAGGCTTTCCATAGAATCGATGCACAAAAAACGAGCTTAAGACGAACTACCACAGACATACTTTTCGGCTATGACGAACATTCGGAATTACCGCCACCGCTACCGATCCGATGCACCTTCTGGAGGAGGCTTTCGGTACACATCGCCCATGGGTAGAGGCGAGAGCAAGAGGACGTAACGAAAAAGTTAGTGAGTTTCGTTTCGTGAACGCGGGTGGGGCGCAAGCGTATCGGTGCTGTAGCGCACACGAAGCTATCGGCCCTCACGATTCCTAGACGCCTACACTGTCCCATCGCAGATCGCACTCAAGACAGAGCTCGCGCGGCCGTGGCAACGAAGCAGCCGCCGGAGTATAGAAGGCCCCCGTCTAAACATTCGCTTGTTAGCTAAATTAACAAGCATGGTGTCAGTGCGCACGGGCAAACATGAGCACATCAGACTCAAAGGCCGCGGACGCTCGCTGTCAAAACGCCGGCATAGGGAAAGGCATTCAACAAGAGCGGACACTCACATAGGGCCCAGCGGCCGAATTAACTGTAGGGCACCAAATGGATGGGGTTAACTGTTTCCGGTTTTGGGCGCTCGAGTTTTGAACGCTAGCTGGCATGTGCTACGCCGGATGCGCTACTCGGCATTCTTTTTTTTTTCTTCTTTTGTTTCTGCTGCCTAATCGCGGGCGTCTTAGTGTGGAATCGTTTTTTTAATTAAAATGATTGCAAACGATATTTACAAGCCTCAATCGAATCTGTGCCACATGCAATTTCATAAAATAGACGCAAAACGCCTTGTGAAATGAGGAAATGTTTGTTTGGCTCTATATAAACGCTCGTTCCGGGATTCTTGTGCGTTCACCCAACGTTGTGGCACCAGGTAAGCAGCAGTACCCGTACAAAGCTCTACCGGACGGCATTAGCTGAACGTAAATTACAAGCATGTGTCATTCTGGTATTTAACCCTTGTAGGAATACTGCTTGTAGAGGGAAAACGAGCGAAAGCGGTGGGCGACATTACAAACAAAAGCAATTCGCTTTTACGTGCAGTCGCGGACAGAATGAAATGGACCACGGGATCTCCGAACTATGTTTATGTTGATTTCAGTACCTGAGTCAATGAAAAAAAAAGTGTGGCAGCAAAAGCAGGCCAATTGTCGCGATTGCCTTGTTGAGTTACGCAGAACACGCAATACTCCTTGAGGCGCACTCGACCTCACCCAGCTGTAGAAAAGGCGAAAAGGAGTATTGCGTGTTCTGCGTAACTCAACAAGGCAATCGCGACAATTGGCCTGATTTTGCTGCCATACTTTTTTTTTCATTGACTCAGGTACTGAAATCAACATAAACATAGTTGGACCGACAGCGTAACTGACTAATTTCTGGCTCGAAATGTGCTGAATATATTCTTAGTAAGCCCTGGAAATAGAATATGGTAGTTGTTACACACCACATTGCAATAACACTTCGCTGTAAACCAACGCAATCAAAATTTCGTCAGGGCAAAAATAACATCTTACACACGATATCACAAAAAATTTCAGCTCAATAATAAACACACGTGTTCACTAAGGTAGCACTTCCGATGACAGACTAAAATTAAGGAGCAATCTTAGTCCCAGTGGTATATATGTGCCATATTTTCGCGCCAATATATTCAGTAAGGCTTTCGTCACAAAAATCTAAATATCAGGTTATTTATACGCGCTGTCCGCTGTTTCTGCGAAAATTCGATGGAGCGCGCGTAAAAAAATCGCTAATAATGTTGCCGTTGTTATGTTTCGCGTTAAAAAATATTGGCATGGAATTAACTAATTTGGCGCTCCCATCGTATCCCTCCTCTTGGATGGCAGTCAGTGTTTAGATGGTCACTGTTTGCGTCTTGGCATGACCCGACAATGTGTCATCTGCCGGGCCACTGTCTTCGTGAGCACCATCCTTCGTTTGCATACTGTGTTCCAGTCGTCCATCTCCATGTTCTTGATGGCTATGCCCGCCAAACCACGATCGAGCGCATATATAACCTGCGTTCGGCAAACAACGACATTCGTCCGGCAAACATACTTATGAAGAAACACTGCGCCCAATAATAACGCAATAAACCACAACCGGCCTTTCCAAGTTTTATTACTATGCACTGCCACAATGCTTTGCTTGGAACAATGTTTGACAACTTGAATCTATAATAAAAAGGAAACGTCTGTGGCAAACACTTATTTGAGTTTGCTGGAACAAAAGGGTGGTGTAGCATAGCGCACGAAATTAGCAACACACAAAACTTGTTACGGGAACTGGAAAAGTGTTATTTTGAGCCATTACTTTCTTCCTGCTGGGTTGGTGGGGTTATTGCATTCAAACTTTCATAATAGCTGTGTAACTCTTTTTGACCTGTCAGAATGTGCTTATTGCCAAGTGGTTTATTTTGCTATCGCTCTATTTTTGTATCAGATAGCATGCAACATTGTGTAGACATGTGCACTGCTCTCATTTAACACTTACGTATGTGCCGTTACAAGCAGTCACAAAAAATACAAAACTTCCAAGTCTTTATGCGGCGTGTGTATGTGTTTTCGTTGGTTAACTGCAAAGGACATGTTTTTTTTTCTTTAATACAACTTATGTCGGTCATGCCTCAAGCGTGTGCAAGATATGTCCTGTATATTTAAACGTAAATTTGATTTACATATACAGCAGTGATTAAAACTGTTTGAAACGCGCTTTGTATTGGCAAACACTTTTTTTGAATCACCCAAGGAGAACGAAGGTTAATCAAAGAGAAAAATGTCATACACACAAGTGTAGCACGAAGCTACCGAGGAAGAAAACCCACGCGGATTACTTTTAATTACTTACTGGGGTCTATTGGTGCACTACTTCAGTTTGACGATGCCTTTGTTGACAGCAGGCGTTACCGGACTATTTGAGTGAGCAAAACCGAGATATTCTATGTAACAAGCGAAAGGCTGTATGCAGTTTCCAAAGTGTGGAAAATTATATTCGGAGCGGCAGCGGTGTGACTGCGCCTATAAATCTGACTCAACTCGACTATGTATTCTTACAGATTCGTTTGTTACGCTTTTCGATTTAAAGAGCTCTGCTGCTTGCAATCGAACATTTCACGCGCCATTTCCCACGCATTTCCTTCAAACCCTGTAATAGCAAACACTTACGAAATGTGCGAAAGCCTGCGCTTGTGTTAGACCCTTCTGACTACAAACAACCGCGTTTCGGTCGCCGCTGTCCCGTCAGATCACGAAACTCTCCCATAATGAATTGAACGCGTTACCCGTATATCGCCTGTTTAGTTATGTGCACATATGTTTACTATCATAATTTTTTTCACGAAGTGTAAATAAACTTCTAATAAACGCTCAAGCGTTTCTAAACACTCACGCGCTAAGAAACCTGCTCCGTAGTGCCTAGGCTGTGTCATATATTCCAGGAGCAAAGGCCCCCAGATTTTCTCTCTCACGCCCGTATTAACTAGCGCCTGCGATCAAACGGTCGGGGAACCCCAAAATGAACGTCTCGTGCAGTGGCCTGCTAGTACACTCTAGCTGCCGTGAACCGCCGTTGAACGTGCTCCACTTCGCGACAAACTGCGACACTCCATGGGCAGGCTGCCGCACCTTGTTTAGTTCCAGCTCCGGGAGAGGGCGCGACAGGCGCGACAAAAACGAGGTCGCGTGGCGTGAGACTCGCTGCGCACAGCCGCCAGCAACAAGTGTAGCACGCCACGCGACACGCATCGCGAGCGGCTCCGGGCAACGAGCCGCACGCTCCGGCATGTGCATGCATGGCGGTAGCGTGGCCGAGCGGTCTAAGGCGCTGGTTTAAGGCACCAGTCTCTTCGGGGGCGTGGGTTCGAATCCCACCGCTGCCAATAACTTTTTGCTTGTACGCCTGAATTTTGATAGCAGCGGCATGTCGTTTCTTAGCTCTTTGAATGTGGGGCGGGAAAGGAAATGCCATTGTAATAATGCACTGCTACGATTAATAAGCACAGCATCGCGACTTTCATGTCTATGTCACTTTGTTTAGCGTAATGCACAACTCCAAACGGTAATCTGTATAGATAAACAAGAAATCCCTTTGAACTAAGTCCCAAAGATTGTTATTTAGATCCCTACGTTGCATTCAAATTCATGCATGCCACCCGACATATTTACGCTCATCTAATGATTGACATATTTTTTTTTGTGTTTAACTATGATGATTAGGTTTATTCGCAGCCCCTACGGAACCGGGCGGTAAAATATATAGCCACCTTGCCAGGTTGAGCTAATCAAGTTTTACTGCATCTTTGGCAATCTATATCATTTTGCGTAGCTCTTCTTGATGCTTCGTAATCAAAACCTTTAAGCAGCTCTGTGCACTATAGTCGTGTAATCATACTCTAGAGAGTTGTTTTCCGTAGGTATTTGAAATATTTCCTGTACATTTAATTTTTTACATTTGTGAAGGAGCACACAAAGTATTTCTTGAGCGCCTTGTTTATAGCCGTTCCACGCCAGAAAACATTGCAATTACAATGAAATGATTTGAGGCACACATGGCGGTAGCGTGGCCGAGCGGTCTAAGGCGCTGGTTTAAGGCACCAGTCTCTTCGGGGGCGTGGGTTCGAATCCCACAGCTGCCAATCACTTTTTGCTTGGACGCCTGAATTTTGATAGCCGCAGCATGTCGTATCTTGGCTCTTCGAATGTGGGGCGGGAAAGGAAATGCCACTGTAATAGTGCACTGTTACGAATAATAAGCACAGCATCACGATTATCATGTCTATGTTACTTTGTTCAGCGCAATGCACAACTCCAAAACTTAATCTGTAAATATGAACAAGAAATCCCTTTGAACTAATCCGGAAGATTGTTGTTTAGATGCTTTTGTTGCATTCAAATCCATGCATGTCACCTGATATATTTACGCTTTCTAATGATTGAAATATTTTATTTATCTTTAACTCTTTAACTATGAGGCTTACATTTATCTGTACACCCTATGAAACGGGGCGGTAACATACAGCCATCTTCTCAGATTGAGCAAATTGTAATAGTGCACTGTTACGATTAATAAGCACAGCATCGCGACTTTCATGTCTATGTTCCTTTGTTTAGCGCAATGCACAACTCCAAAAGTTAGTCTGTAAAGATGAACGAGAAATCCCCTTGAACGAAGTCCCAAAGATTGTTGTTTAGATCCTTTTGTTGCATTCAAATCCATGCATGTCACGTGATATATATACGCTTTCTAATGATTGAAATATTTTATTTATCTTTAACTATGAGGATTACGTTTATCTGCACTCCCTATGAAACGGGGCGGTAACATACAGCCATATGCTCAGATTGAGCTAATCAGGTTTTACTGCATCTTCGGCATTCTATGGCATTTTGCGTAGCTCTTCTTGATGCTTCCTAATCAAAAGGCTTAAGCCGCCAAGCATACTAACGGCGTGTAATCATACTGTGGAGAGCCGTCTTGCGTAGGTATTTTATATATTCCTTTATATTTCTTTTTACGTTTGGGAAGAAGCGCACAAAGCATTTCTTTGTGCCTTGTTTATAGCCGTTCCACAACGAACTTTGCGATTGCATTTCAATTCAATTAAGCTGCACATGGCGGTTTTCCGTTGGCCGCTATAATGCTCCTGGGCCTTCACAGTTTGTGGAAAGCTAGAACGCAATTGAACAATGCGGATGTCAATTCGCGACCTAGACGCGATCACTTCATTGAAGCTGTTGTATATGGTTCAGGGGTGTCCATCCACTCCCTTAACAGCCAACATGGATTGACATGCTAGAGAAACTGTCGGCATTGAAAAACGTTAATAAGTCGTGCAAGCAAAATCCTTGTTGACATGTTTTATCGTTTGGGTATCGTTTGTGTATGTCAAAGCCGGCGATAAGAAAGAAAAAAAAAGGTAGCGTGGCCGAGCGGTCTATGGCGCTGGTTTAAGGCATCAGCCTTTTCGGGCGCGTGGGTTCGAATCCCACAGGTGCCAGAATTTTTTTCGTTGGGGTAATTTGTTTAAACGTAGTTTGTCAACTGCTTTTATTGCTGCGCAGTTAATGTATGGACGTAAGACCAATAATTACCAAAATTGTTCATAGTCCTGGCAATGTTCTATTGGCCACACGCACACAGTTACTTGCCAACGCAAACCCCGGTGGTTTTCGAAGTGTTACGTATTCGTCCAGTCACGATTACGCCCAAACATTCGAAGGCAGCGTCGTGGAATGGCGGTCTCTTTTGGGTAGTGGGGTGGCATTCCATAGCAGCCACTGTGTCTTTTATTACGCTGTCTTTTGTGCTTCAAAACGAGATCATTCCCACTGCTGGCTTTGTGTAAACATCCATTGTCGCGTTACCATTATTCGGCCACAAAAGCCTTCAGTGTATGCAATAGCACGCCTTGTGTGATGGTCCAATCAGATTGCTGTATTCGAGTATCACCAAGAACCAATCTTTATGCATTAATCTGCCAGTCATTCCGAATAACGTATTTGAGGACCAACATAGGGTCAGGGTCATCGATCTTGTACGTTGGTCGGGCGAGACGGGCCAACCCTGGACGGGCCCAATGGTGCAGGTTCCAAACATGACGTCAGCCTAGTGTCTGCATATAGACTAGCATGATGAAGTAGCGCCGAGTCAGCATATCGTACCAAAGTCGGACCGACGATTCCATACAAACGGCCGCGCGGATTCAGCCATCTCGACCGCGGTGAATGAGTTGTCTAGCTCCGTCTGCAAAGCCAAATGCTTGTAAACGCGGTCGGTTTGGTTGGAGTCAAGCCGACTTGTCATTTGACCCGCTCGCGTTGATTTGAAGCGGAGCTCAGAAAGTTTCGTTCGCATAAGGTCGACGTAAGTGGAGGAAGCAATCGCGAAGGCTTTTTTCCTGCAGCCACGCATTCTGTTTTACGTGTTGTGTAGCATATTTTTTTTGTTTTCACTAGCACCATCATACGTTTAGCAGGCTTCAAAAGTGTTTAGAGGAGTTAAGTAAGTTTTGAAACGTGGCAAGGATATGATGGCCCGAGTGGGAATAACAAAAAATAAGAACACTCCACACTAGCATTACAAAAGGGATCTAAGCGCAGTCGAGGACGGCAGAGAATTGTGTTGGGAAGAAATCTTTTAAAAACTTTGAAGCGTAACATGTTGTCAACTCACGCAGGGCTTATTGGAGACCACTGGGAGAGGCGTTGGTCTTGCAGTGGACATGGACTGATGAAGACGTCTTTACGTATCATGCCAAGGTTTACGTATCACATGCGTGGCTTTGCACTTGCAGTGTATGAATCTACACATGTGATCAATAAATACTGCTCGACTTCGTAGCGTTCTACAGACGTCACTGCTTCTGTGAGCGGGGTATGTGGGAAGCTTTCGCACGCGCCGCACAAGAAGGTGAAAGGCGGAGAGACCGCGGAAAAGCGGAAAACACTCAGAGACAAAGCTGCGCAGTGATTGGATGCAGGTACCGTTGACGTCACCACCGAAGCAGAAGTGGACTGCAATGGCCAAACGCGGGAGAAGCTGATGATTCAACAGGGTGCCCTCAATGTCCTCTTTGCCCACCGCTCCGGAGCGGGTGAGGAGGTGCGCATTGAGGCACCCTAGAGTGTAGAGGCATGTGAGCGAAAGCGGCTTCGAAGGGTAGAGCCCCAAGAATAGCCGCGCTTGTGCTTCTTGTTTTGTTGTTCTTGTGTGCCGGTTAATTGTGTGCCACCAAAGATAGCTTGCTGCTCCTCCATGCAGTGACGCCGATTGGATGCACAAGATGATCCGATTGAATGAACCAGTTGAATTGTGTGGATGAGCCTAATAAATGGGAGATGCGCTGACGCTACTAGCTTTCTTCCCGCCGAACCACACCGTTCGCGCCGGCCTCAGAAATGACTCGATTCGTATTCGATTTGGTTCTGTAAATTATAAAGCACACCCTTAGTCAACACCTGATAAACTGTTCCTAAAACATTCGTTTCATTTTACGCAGCGCACAACGCCGCGCGTGTCCTTTCTGTCGCCCGCCTTTGCTGATCTCGAAGGCGATGCAGTGACACCATGTCTCAAAGCGCTATAGTCGACACATCGAACGATGCGGAAAACTAACGCACTCATACTTGGTAAGTATTATTCGACACGCGTCAAGCGTCTCAAAGCTCTGTAGCATGCTTGAGGGAAGGACTAGTAAACTTGCTCTTCTTCCGTGAAATACGTGCGTTCTACTGGGTAAAGCATTGGGCTGCTGCGCGGGGTGACCCTGGGTTCGAATCCTACAATAAGACACGAAGTATTTATCCTATAGGTTTCTCGCATGAGAAAGAGTCCTTACAGAAAGTTGCCAATTGCAACATTTCTTGTTTACGCCTACTACAGTTACTGGCATCGTGCAAGCAATTAAAAAAAAATTTCAATAGGCAACGTTGCAAATATGCTATTTTGCATTACCGCAAAAGTCGGCCTGGCTTCGTTGGAATCTTTTAAAATGATATAATGAATTTAAAGTCAATTAAAGGAATTCTATCAGCAGCCCAAATACTTCAACGTGAAAGAACAATAACGGACTTCTAGTCGATACTCGAGACCACAACAAAATTTTCTTTATTTGCGAAGCTGTATTTTTTAAGAACCTGTATGGGCTTCCTTTGTAGATTTGTGCTAGTGTGAGATGGATGACACGTTTTCGTTTCGTGCAACTGCCTCCGCCACCTTGCAGATATCTGCAGAACTGATTCGCCGCACATGGCACAATTCTAAACCTTGATCTAAATTAATCGATGAAATCGGCCACTAGAAGTAGGAGAAATCAAAATGTCCCACTAAATAATTCACATAATTAGGCTAATAACTGTTTAAGTGGTAACTGTAAGGCACTCATTTATATCTACGAATTATAACCGGCGAGTTCGCGAGGCGTATCCACTTGGAACGAATTCTCAGGACAGCGCTAGTTTTGAGGTAATTTTTACAGTGCCCGATGAAATATATTAGCATTCTAGCTGCTTCTTTTGAGTAAGCGCTGTTTTATGCATTGAAGTACATTGAGGCATTTAATGAAAAGTAACGGAACTGGTCATCTTCGGTACCGCGTTTTGCAGCGTAGTCATTACGTGCCTGCCGCGCAAGACCCCTCCGTCCACTACGCGACCCACGTGATTTACGCCGACCACGGATCACACTGTCTCCCGGATCGACCCAGTCGACCATCGCATTATCTCACTATCGCAGTTTACTCGACAAGACGGCAACCGAACAGACGCACCAGACACCAAAGAATAAGGAATGTAAAGCCTCGCTTGAAATAAAGGAATGATGCGTTTGAAGCTCTACATTTGTTGCGGTGGGGATATTTAAGTACCATTTGTTGTTTCTTTGCGTAATACCGCACGTAACAGAGCCACTCACTGGTGCATCTGTAGGGCTCGCATATATAGCAGAACCACCCTGTACACACACACACACACATGTATATATATATATATTGTTACGTATGGAAAAACAGACGAAAGAGGCTATTTACAGGCTATTTACACTGAAGCCAGGCAGCCAGGCCGACACTCGCTCGCGCCAAGGGCACCGACCAACTTCATCGTCGTTCTCGTGGCGGCTCGTCTCTTGAGCATCGCGCGATGATATATATATATATATATATATATATATATATATATATATATATATATATATATATATATATATATATATATATATATATATATATATATATATATATATATTGTTACAAGCACGGGGAAAGGGGTTTATTTAGGCGTGCGAGAGCAGGAACGGCAGGCTACGAACAATAGGAATGGCCGCTGAACAGTCTTCGTCCTCTTCTTTCCCCCTCTTCTTGATCCCCGCGTCCCTCTGACGCGCTTGGACGTAACATACCTCCCCTCGCAGACAAAGCCCCCTGGGCGAGTCAACTAGCTTGTCGTGGCGTGCATGATTTCAACCGTGCGACATGCGCGACTTGTGTCCTAGCAGAACGTCTACCAGTGTTCGTGAGGCGCGCGAGAGTATAGTCCACTTCGCTGACTTTGTCGATGACAACATATGGTCCATCGTAGTTTGCCAGCAGCTTTTGACACAAACCGCGCTTCCTTGCGGGAGTCCAAAGCCAAACGAGATCACCAGGGTTATATGTAACTGGCCGATGTCGTGCGTCGTAGCGGGATTTCGAGTTTTCTTGTGATGCCAAAGTTCGAAGACGCGCAAGTCTCCGAGCCTCTTCAGCGAGGCACAGCGTATCGGCGACCGTAGGATTGTCGTGGTGGTAAAAAGGGAGGACAGTGTCGAGCGTATACCGGGGCGGCCGAGCATATAGAAGGAAGAAGGGGCTGTAGCCGGTTGTCTCGTGCTTGGCGGTGTTGTATGCGTAAGTAATAAACGGTAGAACTTCATCCCAATTCTTGTGATCGGACGCAACATACATAGAAAGCATGTTTGTGATCGTTCGATTAGTGCGCTCAGTGAGGCCGTTCGTTTGCGGATGATATGGCGTCGAGTGACCTCACCCCCATCGGCCGCGCTAGCTAGTTTTCCGGTGGTGAAGGCGAGGCTGAGCGGCGCACTGGCGATGGAGATTGACGTAAACGCGGTGCACGAGAAGCTGGCGGTGGCGTCAAACTCCTGTCAGATGCCGGCGAGCGGCTCCGGAAGCTTCTCTGCCAGTAATCGTTGCCAGGAGGGACGCCAGCTGACCAAGAGGTGGTGCATGGCTGTTGAGTTGTCCTCGTAGGAGGTGTGGTCCTTGCTGAAGGCCCCGATCGACGATTCCACGTTGTTGGGCGACGATTGCAAAATCTCGCTATGTGGCCCGTGACACCGCATTGGAAACACACCGGCAGATGCCGCAAATTTCGGTGTTCTTGCACGTAGTCACGCATGTTGCTGTCGACTGCATAGCCAGCAGGTGGGTCCCATTCATCATGGCTAGGCATCGGCCGCCCGGAGGCGTGCGTGCGGCGAGGGCGTTGGTCGTAGTCATGATCTTGATAGCTCAGGGTCCCTCTCGTTTGTGGAGTAGACCTATACTCGACGGTCGCTGAGTGAACCGTGGGTTGCCATGCGGTCGAAACGGCCGTGTTTCGCATCTCGTGTGGTAAGTACGCACCAGCGATGCCGGGTGTGCAACGGTACATCTCTTCCCGATGGAGCAACTCTTCGCGAACAATCTGCCGTATTGTTGATGGAAGGTCAACGCACGAACTCGGGTCTACACTTGCCACCGTTGTGACATTCGCCAGGCGACCAAACTTCGGTATTATCCGTCGCATCTTCAGCGTCTCAAAGGTCCTGCAATGGCGAATGACGTCAGACACGGAATCCAAGCTTTCTTTGCCGATCAAAAAATTGTAGACGTCTTCGGCTATCCCTTTCAACAGATGTCCAACTTTGTCCTCTTCAGACATTTGAGAGTTCACTATTTTGCACAGTTTCAGCACTTCTTCGATATAAGTCGTACAGGTCTCGCCGGGAATCTGGCAGGCGTATTCAGTCATGTCAGGTGATGGTGGCGGAAGTCCGGCAAGTCGACGGCTTCGGCGAAGTTTGTGGGGTCTTCGGTTCTCACAGGAGTACCGACCACCGCGGGTTCGAGCTTAGCGAGCCACAGGGCCGCGTCAGCCGTCAGCCTCTAGCGCCGCTGCGCGCGAGCTCAGGCCACAAGGGGCTACCGAGCGACGCACGCAAAAACACAGTATTGCCCTAAAATGAAGGAAACCGTTTATTGTTTCCAACGGCACCCAACACTGCACAAACGCCCGGTCCCGGGACGGCGGGGAACCAAAGGGGTCCCGCACCAAGGGCGAAAAATACAGCTAGGGGCGCCTGTAGCACGTCGCTGCGAGAGCACAGGCTCAAGCTGGGAAGCGCCGCTAGGAAAAGTCCCGGCGGCTATGCTACTTGCTCTGGCGATAACCAATGGGCCAACTCGCGAGAGCTCGGGCAATCTCCTTCGGCTTGGGCCTTCGATAAGTGCGGCTCGGCGTGGTACGACCTCGCGCGAGCACTAGGCACCCGTTCTTAGGCTTAGCGTCGGGATAGGAAACAACACGAGGTACGCGCTCCCCGCACGGGCAAAGGCGCCGTGCGTGAGCTCAATCCTAGTCACAAAGGTGTCGGCGGACGAGAGAGAGCATCGTACGTACCGGGTGCTGTCCCAAAGGAGAAGAGAGCCCGTACCGTCACGGCAGTAGCCACCAGGGACCACTCCCGTGACGTCACCAGCTCCGCCCTCACCCACGAACCATGGCGAGTGGAGCGCCACCGCTAAAACTGGTTCGGAGCAAGAACGGCATGGCTTAGGATTACAGACATGGGTGAAATTCGCCAGCGCAATGGCGCGTCGAATCCCCCAAATCCCCACAAGTTGTAGCAGCGTAGGCTCCGTGGTTACGAGGTGTACCCCGCACCGTCCACCAATTTGTTACAAGCACGGGGAAAGGGGTTTATTTAGGCGTGCGAGAGCAGGAACGGCAGGCTACGAACAACAGGAATGGCCGCTGAACAGTCTTCGTCCTCTTCTTTCCCCCTCTTCTTGATCCCCGCGTCCCTTTGACGCGCTTGGACGTAACAATATATATATATATATAGTGTGTGTGTGTGTGTGTGTGTGTTTGTGTGTGTGTGTGTGTGTGTGTCCAGAGTGTTCCAGCTAACTTTATCCAGAGCTTTAAGATAAGGCGATGTACTCTAAGACGGCGCAACGAAACGCATGTTCCTATCTGCTGTGTCACGCAATTTTTTGTATTTTGCTTAATTAGATAATTCGTCGAGATTAATTAACCAACTTCTGAAGTAACGAAGCTGGAGAAAAATTCAGATTAGAAAGAAATTCCAATCGCTCACGCGGAAAAAAAAATGGTCCATTGGATGTACCGAATATTCATTCCTTGGCCTAGGCTGCTGAGTCCTCCGGGGACATATCCTCCAACGGCATGACGGGCAGTGCGGGCAGGTCGGTGGGCAGAGCCTCCTCCTCGGGTTTCTGCGCAGTCAAAGTTGTTCCATTGACTAATTCACCGTTCGCGATTTACTACAATTCTTGACGAACGCAATGGGCACTGATGTATCAGGCAGCTTCGTAGAGTTCACTGCTGCCAATTCTGTGTGATATGCTAATTAGTGGTTTAGCGTAGCGCGCAGTATACCGTAAAGTTGGGACCGCATGGCTCGATTTCCGGTGCGATAGACGCGCGGCGAAGGGGTCCGGGCGTCGTTTCGACGAACGTGGCCATGAAAATCGCGTAGCCGCGTGGCGCTGTTCGGAGTTGAAAAGAACGCGTCGCGTCGCGTCGCGTCGCCGCGCCCGCGTCTACCCCTGGCAGTGCAGTGCGAGTCTACGTCACGCCATAGGTCACGCATTAGTTCCCTTAACGCCACCAGATGGTGTTGTCCTCCGAGCATCTTGGTGGAGCCCGCGTGAGCCCGCGGAGCAAACCATATGGGGAGCGCCTCAGCGAAACATCCGGCAAACGCGGCGCACCCGTCGTGCTCGCGCGGGTGCCACACGTCAGCGGTGGCGCAGGAGTTTGCCTAGCGTCGTGTATTCGCGAGCGAGAAATGCGCCATGTGGTTCCAGCTTTACGCTGTTATCGTGGCTCACGGCTATCTAGCATTATTTGTGCAAATTAGCAGCGGGGTGCACATGAGGACGCGGATGAGCCTGCATGCGCAAAGCTGACATGTGGTAATGATGACTGTAGAATGCGATACTATAATGTAGCCAGGTCGAAGCGACGCGCTTAGCTCAATAGACATTGTAAGGGATTAAAGTGTAGTGAGCCTGCAGCCCATCAACGACGACGGCGCGTTTCGTAGATGTGGACCGTCTGTCTGAAAGTAGGTGTGTGCCTAATTGAAAACACGTCATGCAGCATGGCGCGCGGGACTCGTATTGGCACTGTGTGGTTCGTTAAGTGTTGTTTCCCTGTGCATCACTTATGGTATCTTCGACTAGTCGCATCTATCCCTCGTAGCAGAGACGAGAAGATCCGGCGTTCTCCTAAATCAGAGGCAGTGGACAAGCGCGCAAGCCGAACGTGTGAGTCATTAGAGAGTTTTAGCCCAGCGGGTTTACGGCCAGCGGAGCGGAGCGGTCTCCACCGTTGCGCCAGCGGAGCGGCTCGCGAAAAAAGAATTTTAGCCCAGCGGATCACCCGCTCGAGCGGGGTAAAGAGCGGGGCGCTCTGCTGCCCCACCTAGTGGTTGGAATAGGAGTTACTGAGAAATGAAATTGAATTAAGCTTGCTTTTATTATGGAAGAAATGTTGAATAAACATATATTACATGTTCTCAGTGCATTATTTGTTAATAATGTACTGAGTACTAATGTACGGATCAGCGCGGCAGTCGCCGTCTTCGATGCAGAACTGCCGGCGTTCATGTTCGCGGCTGCCGTCTTGCATTTCCCATACACGCCCGCGCGCCCTTACGCACGCTCGCGCGCTGCGTATACCCTCCGCTGGGGAGTGCTTTCCAGCGGGCGTAAACGCTGCTCCGTAAAACCGCTGGCCGCCTCAGCGTGGTGCGCATGCGCAGTCGCGTCTCCGCTCGCCCGCTCCGCTCCGCTGGCCGTAAACCCGCTGGGCTAAAACTCTCTATTCTCGGAGGAGGAAATGGCAGATCCGAAACCACGTGACTACTGCCTAACGTGAGATGTTTCGCCTTATGGAGGAAGGAAACATAGGAGGGAACGTTGCGTCATGCAGCCAGCCTTGGCAAGCGGACGCTCCGTGAAGCCACAGTGATGGCCCACTACGTGACCTCTTGCTTCGAGATCACGGAGCAAGACTCGATGTATCCCGAGACATTTGGTTCCCATTAGCTATGCCAGTAGTGTTTATTCAGTGCGAGCTTGCTCAGCTGCCCAGCCGTGGCTCTGCCTGCAAAGCGAGAACATGAAAAGCAACTCCGAACTTTGACTGCGATCACATGTTGGGCCGACAGCTATGGCTTCAATCGCGTTGCGCTATGCTCCCTCCTATTTTTTGAGCGCGGCGTTTCGTGTCGCCGTCGGCCTCGCCGTAACCAAGGTCACCATCCACGCGCTGCTTTAGCTACGCGCGCTCCTGCTGCCATCTCTCGCGCGCGGCTCAAGTTTTGCTCTCCCCATTGTCCTCCAAAACCGGATCACGTGTTCTCGCCTATCCTCTCGCCCCCTTCCTCCGCGCAGCGCAGTTGCGGTGACTCTCGCCGCTACCGTCCACTCCGCCCTCGCCGTCCCTTCTACCGCTGTCGCGGCACTGCCGTGTTGCCGGCGGCGGGCGCTCCTTGCCACCTCGCGGATGATCCATGGCTCTCCGCTCCTCCGTCTCCGCGTCGCGTGGCTGTACGGCTCTCAGCCGTGTCTCTCGCTTCCCCGTTTGCGGGGCGCGTTCCTCAGTGGCATTTGTCGGCTCTGGCAGTGCTTGCTCTTGGCTGTCCTTCACCCGCCTGCACTCTTGGCTGGCTGCACCCTACACCCTACCTGGCTCAGGGCCATTGCGGTGACTCGAAAGACAGTTATGGCATTTTGTCGTCTTACTTCTACTTCCCACCCCGACCTTGTGTGGCCACATTGAGGCCTGTCTGTGAGTGAATGAGTGTGTGACCTCTACTCAATACCCTTGTTTTCCACCCGTTTCCTCTCCCCACGTCGGAAGAAACATTAAATAATAATTGCTAACCGCCCTCTCTCCATGGCGGTGACTCACTATAATCCCGGTGTCACAAGGCGCACTTTTTGATCGCGATCAAGCACGATCCGGATCGAATTTCTCGGTTGTGATTGGCGCCATTGCACAAAATGCGCGAGAGAGCCAATCGCAGTCAAGAATTTCGATCCGGATTGGTGCCGATTGCGATAAGAAGTGCATGTGTGTGACACCGGTAGTAGATGGCACGATGGCGCATCGCCGGGGCGCCGGCTCGATAGCAGCGGATCGTGGTTTGCGCTGCCCAATCCGAAACGCAGAACCACCTCCGTTGGGCACTGCGTGTTTTGTATGCGGTTGCCTGTTGTTGAAATAAGGCAGCAGCTGCGCTCAAAGATCGCATTACCAAGAAGCGTAATCGTCGGCTATTTTTTCCTTCCTTCGTGTTTCGCCTCTCCAAAGCTCCCGGCAGACGCGCCGCTGGGACGAGCGCTCGTTGAGACGCCATCATGCAGTGGCCTAGCTTTCCCCGGTCAAGGTTGTGGGGATTTGGGGAATTCGACGCGCCATTGCGCGGGCGCATTTCACCCATGTCTGTAATCCAAGCCACGTCGCCCTTGCTCCGAAACGGATTTTAGCGGTGGCGCTCCACCCGCCATGGTTCGCAGTGAGGGCGGAGCTAGTGACGTCACGCAGCGGCCCCTGGTGGCTACTGCCGTGACGGTACCGGCTCTCTTTATCCTTCGGACAGCACCCGGTACGTACGATGCTCTCTGTCATCCGCCGACACCTTTGTGACTAGGATTGAGCTCACGCACGGTGCCTTTGCCCGTGCGGGGAGCGAGTACCTCGTGTTGTTTCCTATCCCGACGCTAAGCCGAAGAACGGGTGCCTAGTGCTCGCGCGAGGTCGTACCACGCCGAGCCGCACTCATCGGAGGCCCAAGCCGAAGGAGATTGCCCGAGCTCTCGCGAGTTGGCCCATTGGTTATCGCGAGAGCAAGTAGCATAGCCGCCGGGACTTTTCCTAGCGGCGCGTCCCAGCTTGAGCCTGTGCTCTCGCAGCGACGTGCTACAGGCGCCCCTAGCTGTATTTTTCGCCCTTGGTGCGGGACCCCTTTGGTTCCCCGCCGTCCCGGGACCGGGTGTTTGTGCAGTGTTGGGTGCCGTTGGAGACAATAAACGGTTTCCTTCATTTTAGGGCAATACTGTGTTTTTGCGTGCGTCGCTCGGTAGCCCCTTGTGGCCTGAGCTCGCGCGCAGCGGCGCTAGAGGCTGACGGCTGACGCGGCCCTGTGGCTCGCTAAGCTCGAACCCGCGGTGGTCGGTACTCCTGTGAGCCCCGAAGACCCCATAAGGTGGACCGTAGCCAACAGCAGCGACGCTGTCTTGTGATGACGTTGCTGGAAACGCCCTCAGTTTCGACGACTGCTCCGACAGCAGGGCTCAGAACGCCTGAATGCGCTCGAAGGCGGTGTAGGGCGATCGAAAAGAACAAGCCGAATGCAACGCGTGTACACTCTTTCAGCCAGCCGTACACAACGCCGCTCGCGAGAGTGGTCTAGAGCGCTCTCAAACGGCCACTCGAAGACGCCATTAGTTGCCGTGCGCGCGCGTGGCTGGTGCGATGCATGCGAAATTGACCTTATTTGTGTTCCCACGTTCGTTGTTTAGAATGTGGGAGAGGAACTGTTGCACTGTCAGTGTTGACGGGCTGGTACTCCCGTCCGGGTAGGAGGACCCTGTGGGCATTAAATGGACCAACTATATTTCAGTAAATTTATTATAGGTTGTTGGTGACTCATGGGCTGCCGCACCTTTAAAATTACGCCTGAAGCAATTCTCCGGGTTTTTTCACTAAGGTCAGGTGCTATGCATCTTTGGCACCGCCGACTGGGACAAGTTCCCAGTGTTAGCCTGTTCCGAAATTCCTCCTTGTTACCACCACCTTGTTACCTCCTTGTTACCTCCTTGTTATTACTCCTTGTTACCTGTAAAGTCCTGTAAATAAGATGGCGTTATTGTTTCAAGATCAAGCCTCCTCCAGTTTGGCGACTGCACTCACAGTCGCCAAGAACCCCGTTTCTGCCGGGCGCACCTCCAGTGCAACGAGCCAAATCTGTCTTCATTTGATCTCTGATCTAGCGATCTTAAGCGCTTCAACAAAGCAGCAGGAAAGAAGCATGAAGGAACAACAACGAACGAAATTTCTCTGACGTCCTCACGCCCCGACATCAAGGTGTCTACTGCTTACCACAGCCGACTCGTCGTTAACTGTTTTCAACAGGTGTGCGGCTTTTTCATAGCCCATTTTTAGCTCCTCATCACCGTAAGAGAAAACTGTCTGTAACCCACAGATGCTTTCGTCCATCGATTGAAACGGCTTCGGCGTGCAGTCGGCGGGTTTGTGTTTCTCGATGTACAGCTCTAACTCAGACGTCGTCGCAGGTCCCATAATAGCGACATCGTTGTGCATATATGCATCATGCATGAAGAACTTCTACAGACAACCTGGCCAAGCAACAATCTTATAAGCAAGGGTACCGGTCGAGTACACTACGCACGAGATATCTGAGTTTCACCGTGTCCGCAGACTTCCTATCATTTACGGATAACCTCGGTAGCGGAACCGTGGATGGCAAGGATCAAAGCTGGCAGCGACATTATATGGGGGCTTTTTCAACTAAAATGCGCTTGAAAAATATTTTGCGACGAGTGAATGTTTTCGTATGGAAGGAAAATCATAAAATGACTGAACATTGACGATGGCATTGGTACCAATGCTTTACACCAGCAATAAATTATAATGTTGTAGTTCACTGCGGTATAGACGTCTGCTCTCCGGTTAGACTCTGCCTCACACACAAAAAAAGAAATGTTGCAGCCAGCGTTGCTGTGGTCGTACAGCTCTCTGGTACACCCACTATTCTGCAAAAGCTAGTACATATACAAGCAAGCTAAAACTTTCTAATAAGCATAGAATATCGATACTTTGTCCATGTTGTGGCAATAGAGATCACTGGGGGTGGGTCTCCGCGGGGTTGCGCTGGTCTTTCAGGGCATCTTGATGCTTTTGTCAAAGTATTTTTTGTTTCTAACGCTGCACAATGGAACTGCACTGAACAACGAATGGAGCTGCTGCAACGCACTTTGTCAGCTTGCCGACCACGAGGTCGCAGGCTCAGCTCTCAACCGCGGTGACCGCTTTTCGATGGACGTGCTGTTCAAGGGCCCTCGTGTGGTTACTCCAAGATTTGCGTGCACTTTAAGAAAACCGAGCTGACCGAAATGAACCCGCTACGTGGGCTCTCATAGCTTGTCCCTTTGGGGTGGCAAGTCCATAATAATTTTTTTAATTAGTCAACGAATCCACGCATACACACAGAAAGACTGATATACTACCCACGATTCCCGTCGTGGTTGAACAATTGCAGCGTCAAAATAACTTCAGCTAATTTTATAATGAAGCCCTTTGCAAACGGTAATTAGGCCTAAATTAGCCCTCGATGCTGAATCTTGAGATTACTCGAACTTGTGAGTTAAAACGTAACGCAGAAATTAGGTGGGCTGCGCGTTCAGAATCGTTTGAATTGTTCGCACATCATTAAGAGGGCGGAGGCGGCCATCGTGCTGACACAAGGAGCACCAGCGCTTTTGTCCGACCCCGTTTCAGAACTGAAATGCACGCCGCAGAACACGATGCGCTGCCTGGCGACAACGTCATTGAGGCTCGACGTGCCGAAAAGAAATGGCCTGTTTATCTTTTCTGCCATTCTGATCGATTGGAGAGGTTTTTCCTGGATGCGTTGCTCTTCCCTAACGCTTCCACGTAACAATGGTCCCCCAGTGAGATGGCGTAACCCACTATGGGCGACAAGACAGAAATGGGCAGCAGGAGCAGAGAGCAAAAGGAATCTGGAAAAAGAATTTGCAGAAAGGAAATTTTCTCTCTTTGAAATCGGTTAATGTCAAAGTCAAGAGATGGGTGGATATTCAGAGCTTTACATAAAGTTATCTAGAACAACCCTGGAGATGAGGAGCCACACACAGCGGAAGCATTTCTCTTTTTCTTTACTTTAGGAAGTGTAGCGGACGCGTTTATTGAAAAAAAAGAAAAACCGAAGAGAGGCTAGAGATGCCCAAACAACACGTTATGAATGGTCACTGTCTTCAGTATGTAAATAAAAAAAAGCACCACTGTTCCATTACTCGTAAAGAAACACGAAGTAAGTTTTATAAAAGGAGGAAGAAGGCTTGTGACTTTGAACAGACGCTATATGGTCGATGATATTTATTGTAACACAAGCTGGAAAGTGCTCCGAGTGGGCTATGTTAATCACGATGACAGTTCAAATGTGTCCTACCGAAGATGTCAAATGCTCTGTGATTGTTCGAGAGGCAGTGTCACTGAGCAGACGGCACGAGACTAAACGTTAGAGAGCAGCGAAAAAGAAGAAATACGGTACGTGTTAGTGAGGCGCTAGGCGGAGAAAAAAAAAGTTATGTGACACGAGGAAGGCACCTGAGCACAGCAACAACTACTTAGCCAGACTACTGCATTATCTTGTTCCTGCTCGCTCCTTTTCCTGACAGTGTTGCCAGATTTCGTCTGTGCGCCGCGCTATGCGCACCCTCAGTCACCGGAAGCGTGCCGTCCCAGTACAGCGATAGTTCAATATTAATTCCCGCTTCTTATGCACCCCAGCAGGGAATAGGTTTGGGAATGTTGATTATTCATCGTAATGGAAGTAACGTAATAATAATATTATTTGGGGTTTTACGTGCCAAAACCACTTTCTGATTATGAGGCACGCCGTAGTGGAGGACTCCGGAAATTTTGACCACCTGGGGTTCTTTAACGTGCACCTAAATCTAAGCACACGGGTGTTTTCGCATTTCGCCCCCATCGAAATGCGGCCGCCGTGGCCGGGATTCGATCCCGCGACCTCGTGCTCAGCAGCCCAACACCATAGCCACTGAGCAACCACGGCGGGTTAGGAAGTAACGTAGTAAGGACGAGAGAAAGCTCCTGTCTCGACTTGTCCCTCGTCCTTACTGCGCTATGTTGCTTGCATTTTTGTTACTTGCTCGAGAGAATCTCATCTAAGTGAACGTCATTTAAGCGAAGTCATTAATAAGCGGGAGAGAGACGAATTCACCCTTGGAACGCACCGTCATCCTTAATGCGCTATGTTATACTTGCATTTTTGTTACTTGCTCGAGAGAAGCTCATTTTGGTGAACGTCATTTTAGCGAAGTCCTTAATAAGTGGGAGAGAGACCAATTCCGTTGGAAAGCAACCCGTCCAGCAGTCGACTTCAGGCAAACAGTGATATAAAAGATATGCTAATTCCATTTACCCAGTTAAGCATGCTGAACGCATGCCGTCACTGCCGAGAACGGTACGCGTGGCACACAAATCACTTGTTTAGCGCAGCGAAGTATCGCTGCCCTTACAGAGTCTCGCTGAAGGTGGATTGGCTTGTAAAAAAAGAAGCAGGCATCTCATGATACGTGATCTGGCGCAAATCTACGCACGTGCGAAGCGCGAAACTTTCCTGTATAGCGAGGATGCGAACATTGAGATGTCGCCTTCTTAACAGGCGCGTTAACCTTCTGCCGACAGCACCCGACCTTGTCCACTTACTTTCACTACTCGGAATGAAAGCGAGAAACTGAAGCTAATTTGTCTAAATATATGTGCTACTTCGAGCTCAGTGTGTTTGTATTAAGGTGTAGGAAACAGTGACCCCGCAGAGTCTGAAGCTGGCCGTCTCGCATTAAAATAAGCCAAGTTGCTTTACGCCAGTAAGTGCTCACCTCTCGCCTGACAAGCAGCACAACTCGCTATATAGAGACATTGGCAGCACGAAATGGTGCCGCATATTTCAGAGGCGATAGCAGCACGAAGGCAAACAGGACATAGAGAGAGCAGTTACCCTGCAGATGTCCGCAGTTAATATCACGTGAATCGTTCGGCGATAATTGCTGCCATTTTCAAGCCGAGAATTTTTCATTCATTCATTCATTCATTCATTCATTTATCCAAAGTTCCTTGTACAGGGTGAATTTGCTGGTCAATCTAAGCACGCAGTGCTTGTAAAATGACCAGGCAGTTGGTGAAACAACATATTAAATTCATTTACCACAATTAATACGTTCTCTCGCATATATACACTGAACACCGTCCAGTGCATGAAAAAAAAACAAGCATATTGAGTTCCTGTTTTTTCATTGCACAATGTTGACAAGAAAAACATCAAAGTCAAAACAAAGCCAAAACATCAAAGCGATACATAAATACACCAGTCACTTACAGGACTACAACTCAATTCTTCGAACTGCTGAATTCAAAATTATACACAGTTATCGAAGCAAGAACATAAACAAAAGTTGAAAACAAAGCCGGTAAACAATTTCATATGAGTCAACTGGCTTTACCTACTACGTGTTTATTGAGCTTGCACACCATTTTCTGATCGCTTTATTCATTTTGCGTTTCGTGTTTATTGTACATAATTCATCACTCAATTGATTAAATACTGTAAAGACATAGTAGTTCCGGGTTCTTTTTCCATAGTGAGTGTAGACACGTGGTTTCACGTACCTCTCAGTTTGTCGCAATGTCACGTTCTTTTTTACGGCAACCCTGAATTCTTTGCTGAAGTAGTGATTCTTTAAAACTACATAATTAAATAGTTCTTTCACTGGTAGTATACCCAGGGCTTGGTATTTTTTCCTTGCACCTGCGCTATCTGACGCTGTACCGTAGGTTACGCTCTTGACTATTTTACGAATTACACGATTAAGTTCTTTTTTGTTTTCAGAGCAAGTGCCGTATAATGTAATGCCATACCTAAGTAAAGTTTCAGCTAGCGCCTTAAATACAGTAAGCTTTACTTTAAATGGAGCTCTGCCACGAAGGTGATACATCATGGCAGCAATTGATCTTAGCCTTTTACATATGTGCTTAACGTGACTATTCCAATTAAGACATCGATCGAAATGTACATCTAAATACTTTACAATTGATTCGAGTAGCAAAGGTAGGCAATGGCATGAATTACAGTCTGATGAATGCAAAAAAAATCTTCGTATTAATTGTGATAGCTTTGTGGGGATTCTTAAAACAAATTAGCTTTGTTTTTCCTTTATTTATGAAAATATAATTTTCCTGAAACAAATTACATAATTTAACCATATCACTCTGTAGTTGTTGGAACCTTGTATCAATGTTTGCAACATCTATAGTAATCGCAGTGTCGTCCGCGCACTGGAAAATTTTAGAATGTAATCGTAGAAGGCTGAGGTCTGTAACATAAATGTTAAAAAGTAGGGGTCCTAACATACTACCCTGAGGTACTCCATATTTTAATGGCTCCAAACAGCTATATGTTTCTCCTAACTTAACACACTGAAATCTGTCAGCAAAATAACTTGAAAAAAACTTAATGAAGTGTCCCTGAAAGCCTAGATATTGCAACTTTTTTATCATAATATTATGGTCGATGGTATCGAAAGCTTTTGTTAAATCTAACATTAAAGCCAGGACCACTCGGTTATTTTCTATCGAACTGTTGATGTAATCGGAAAGCTCATCTAACAAGGAAGTTGTATTTTTATTCTGTGTGAAGCCAAATTGAGGATTATTGTTCAGTGAAAATCGGTCACAGAATGACAACAGCACGGATGCTACATGCTTTTCCATTATGTGGGCAAGCGCTGAAAGTATAGAAAGCGGTCTAATTTCCGCAGTCACTCTTTTTTCCGTTTTTGTATATTGGCCTGACAACCGAGATTTTCATTCCTTTCGGTATGTCTCCAGTTTGAGATAGTGCAGATCAAGAAGGCGAGCTTGAAATGTCTCATGAGAAATAATAAATTTGTACTTGCGACTTTATTTCCGCAAGGCAACCTTTACGGGAACAATGTGTATAGCTTTGGGCTAGTTAATATTTCATGGTAAGTTAAGAAAGCGATTGATCGAAATACGAGGATATACAGAAAGTGGCAAAAGCAGTAGTTACTCCCAATAATGTTTCTTTTTTCAAGCTGACGTGATGTTTAGTAATGTCGCAACAAAACTGCTGGAAAAAGAATTATATGCAATAGAAAACCGACGCAACTAAAATTGACTAAAGAAAACAGAATACAAGAACTCAAAGATGACGATTATCACTGGTGCTTTAGTGATATGACCTACATGCGTAATTAAAGAAAATATATATATTCCTTCTCAGCGGGTGATGAAGGTCACACTGACGCATTATGCGCCATCCATGTTGTCTCAGTGGTTTCCAGCAGAAACTCGTTGTGAACCTGCTTTTGCTACTGCCGACAGCAAAGCAGCAGTCTTAAATTTTCCTAATGTGTGCTATCTGCTGCATTGGAAAGGCCAGTGTTCCAGGCTAAATCAACGCACAACCACGCCCCTTCTCTCACCATAGCTTTTAGTCGAGCGTCCGCCGCTGCTGCGGGAGGCAGAGGTGTGCTGCCGCCGGGTGTTTACCGGCAAAATAAAAAAAAAAGTTCTCCAATCTACGCTGGGAAGGTGGTTGGACAGGGAAGCTGTAAACGACAACTAGAACGAGTGCCCATTGCGACGTAGGTTGAGATTATTCACATGGCGACATTGACGTGTACTTTACCTAATTATTGGCCTAAGACGTTTCGACGGCCTGCGATTTGGCTTGCGCCGCTGCTTTGTGAACCTACAGAAAGTGGACCAGAGAGAAGAGAAATTTGCCGCGCCTCGCATGCACGCTGCTCTTCAAGAGTCCTCACTATATGTGGCCTCCCCATAGCACTGTCACAAGACAAATCAGTGGCTAGGCGGGATCTTCTTTTACTACGAAAGTGTAGTTACGCCACTCCCTGCTTCGTATGCAACAGTCAAGCTGCCGTCGCCGCGGCAGCTTGCGCAACAGTAATGTTATGCAGGGAGCGCTACGAGCTTCGCATTGCATGTAGGCGCAGGAGAGCCTTATGATCAGTTATGTTGTTCGGATGCTTGTTTTGAACTTGTTCTCTGTTGAAACGTATGCTGTTGTGTATGGTGTATGCGTGATTCCAAACAATGTGTGCACCGTTGACTTCGTTTTGCTGAGTGCTTGTAACCTCTGCCTTATGGGGGTATGAGTTTGGGGGGTATGAGCCACAGATGATGATAAATTTCTGTCGACGTTACGCCGCGAAGAATTACCGGGACCCTAGCCACAGAGAGCTTCGCTGTAAAAGATACAAGCGCGCTCTTGGACAGGTACCTGGCAGCTACGGGAGTTCCAGACGCTTGGAAGGGCACCCACCTATTGGGAAGTTGGCTGCATGAGACCGCCAGACTCCTTTTTAACCGCAGTGGTGGTGAAATTGTAGAGCATCCACCTTGTACGTGGATGGCACTGGGTTCGAAGCACGGTGCCGCCGAATACCCACCTATCTTTTTTTTTTTTATGGGTAGACGTGTACTACGACCCGACCCTCGGTTGTTAATATAGGTTTCTGTGAGTCTATGCCCATAACATTACTGTTTAAGTTATCTGAACTGCGATATAAACATTTTTAACATAGAGCACGGAGTGTTTCAGTCACCTTACACGTAAACACTGTATTAGTATTTCCTTTTGTTTCTTGACAAAATATGACCATGATCATGTACGATATACTCCAGGTCATGAAAGCTTGCCATAGTCATCTCACACAGCTTTTCAGCAAACTGTTCTTTGCTGGCTCGCTTCATGCCCATATTCCCCGTAAGATACGTCGGGTGTAATAGCCTGTTGCTATACAGCTGCCGGTGAGAGCTTCGTAACTAAGTACGGTAGCCAGGGAACAAAGTCAGAAATCTGAAGGAAACCTGTTTGTTTAGGATGAAATGTTGTCAAAGTCACAGCAAACGACACCTACCACAAAAAACAAAAGTTAGCATGATAACCTTTCGGCTCTCGCACAAGAACATTAAGATGCAAATATATTGGCAAGTGACGAGAGGCACCAAGTGCGAAGGACTTGCCAATCGCAACAAGCGCCACTTATCTTCACGCGCCCAACTACAGCAGTGTTAGTGAGGCTATTTCTACACTTCAGCCTGGACGCTGGCTCGGTGGAAAGGAGGAAGTTATCACCTGTAAAGAATTCCTTCTTTTTTTTCAGTGGCGGCCTGCTTTACAGTCAGGCGGATCGAGGCAAAAGCAGTTAGCGCCTTGTCCGAGGCGATAAGCATCTTCTAAGCTACCCATTAGGCGTGTTTTACATAAAACGAGTTGTTTCCTTTTTCCTTTATTGATAAGTCCATGCGCCGTGATGCGGCTGCCTGCCTCTAGAAGCGTTATTTGCTTGCTATTACTCAGTTCGAAGAAGCCGCAAGTTCTTCGCAAAGCCACTTGAGGCTTTTCAGGGGCTGGATGGAACACTTCACTCGGAATAACAAAGTAATAATAAAATAACGCTCCGCGAGTTTGGACACGTACGATGAGGGCGAGAGCCAACTTCCAGCGGTTTATCTGAAAAAAGAAAGCCGTCTCTTCAAAGGCACTTGTAACGCTTGCCATATATGAAGCAAGATAGCTACAAAAATTATCAGTAGCAGTTCCTCTTCGATAATCATTCTGCATAAAAGACGGCGTTCTCATGCACTTGTAATCTGTTTTTTTTTTCCTAATTTAAAGCAAACTGCTCCATTTATCTCGGTCTGCGTTGTCACTTCTTGCAGGAATTTCGTATTGATGAGCCCAGTATAGCAACCAAATTACTCGAAGTGAACGGCAGGGGCCTACAATATGCCCACTCGTTCACCCAGTCACTTAGACAAGGCTGTCCTGATTGTGAAGAATGTTTAGCTCAACGCGCGCGACAGTTTCTCACGGTGTACACTGTAAAATAATTTACACTCTAAAGAGTGAAAAGGGTGTAAATGTGTCTATAACTCACACCTTCAGGGTGTCTATTATATGGATAACACCCTAAGTGTGGGAGTTATAAACACATTTACACCCTTTTTCACTTTGTAGAGTGAAATTATTTCACAGTGTACCGCGTTATGTACACCCTTTGCCAACGGCTTCAATGCCACTTACCACGTCGTCCAGACGCTTCCAGTGGTCCCTCTATAGCGTTGCTCGCTCTGAAGCCCCGAATATTGAGAAGGACAATACCTGAAGGAAGCATGTTTTAGCATCGAACAATCCTCTAAACACGAATTACACGATGCTTTCACGATTAACATATCCAGGTGTCGGACACCATCCTAACAAGCGCGCGCTCTTCGTATCAGGGTTCATGGTAGCTACAGCGGGTCAGACACGGACAAAAGGAATAGACGGAGGGAGAACACGGTACTGTGACCTGGGATATTTATACCACGCGATCGTTTCTCGCTATCACGCGATCGTGATCTGCGGGCGTCTGCCAATTGATTGTCTCAAGTCGATCCTTAGTCGTTTTAGAGAAAAGACGGGGAATGCGGGATATGGAAATTCAAGATGATGAGCAAAACGTGAACAAGGTGAATGCAGGAGCCAGCGTTTCGACAAGTGGACTTGTCTTCTTCAAGGCCACTTCAAGGACTTCTTCAAGGACTTGCCTTGAAGAAGACAAGTCCACTTGTCGAAACGTTGGCTCCTGCATTCACCTTGTTCACGTTTTGCTCATCGTCTTAGTCGTTTTAGTGCTTCATTGACTACGCGAGTGCCCTCAAAGCATATTCGACCAACCGAATTGAAGCGCTTTAGTACAGAGCTATAAATTTAGCGTAAGCCTACCGGAGTGGCTCAGTGGATATAGCGTTGCTCTGCAGGGCACGACGTCGTAGGTTCGATTCCAGCCGCGGTGGTCGCATTGCGATTGGGGCGGAATACAAAAACGCTTACGTACCGAACTTCTGAGTGCAGGTTAAAGGAGCCTAGGTAGCGAAAATTAAACCCGGAGCCGTTCACTCTATACGGCACCCCCCATAAACCCACTGGGAAGTTTCCAGACGTTAAACTCAACGATTTTTGTTTTCAGTTAGCGAAAGACCACAAGTAAAATTTAGTACGTACATGTGCTGGCTACAACGGCGGTGAGGAAGACAGATTATCCATACTGGATAAACATATATATATTTTTAGAGTCTTGTAGCATTGGGAGAGCACTGTGCAATAACCAATTTAATATGTCATTATATTTTTTTTAAATTTTATAATATGTCATTCTTTATAAAAAAATTTATAATTCTATATGCAGTGACCCAAACTCAAGGACTTTAATAAATGAAAGCTGTTCAGTAGAATGAAAGTTTTATAATAACTGGCGCGGGATAATTCCGATAATAAGTGAGTTTATATGGTCGACAGCTTATTAAGCAGTTTATATAACCTGAGTGCCGGTTTATGTATAACAGGAAGCTCGTGAACGCTCGTGAATTTGGCCTCAGCAGCTGAAATGAATGTAAAAAAAAAACATGCTGCGTATTCGGATGAGCGATTCGCAGCGTGGTGAAACAAGGGGTCGAGGCAAGAACGGCGTGTTCTATGAGCTTAAGGCTGCAGAATTTTTAGCGCACAATACCTGATTGAAATTCTACGTGACCTGTCCGATAGGCGACTTTCTTCTCAAGTGAGAAAGAAGGAAAGAAAGAAAAACAAAAGATGAAATGTTTGCGTCCTGAACGCACAGATCACTTTTTACATTGCGCGATTCACTGCGAAGGGTAGGCCGTGTGCCAAGAAAAATTAATCACAAACGAAAAATTTCCCGTAGTGAATGCACTATTGCCAAGTTTCCACAACGGTGTTTTCGTCGAATGACATTGAGTACAGCTTCTCTACTTTGGTGAGCAGGACGATAGGAATTTCCACCAGAATGTCTGCTTTGCCGCACGTGGAAGGCGAAACATACCTCAAAGGTGCCGTATCGGTCACCCAGTCGGTAGGAAACACTGCACAATATATTGCCCAAGACGACCACGGTTGCCTTTCTGCCCCAGCTGGAATGCAGTATTTCAAGTACAGTTTAGCCTTTGGAATGCCGGAGACATGTTTTGCGCTATAGTTGAGTTTAGGTAAATAAACACACAAAATGAAGGCACGAGGAAGGATGCCATCGAAACGATAAGCGGACGTAGAACACGCAGCTTATTACAAAAACCATTCGCCATCGCGTGGTCGCCACCGGCTGTATATTGAAAATAGTTATCGCGTCCACGCAGAGATTAGTACATCGAGGCAAATGTAATCAAGTAGTTCCAGCATCAGTCTCCAGCTTGAGTAGGCTAACCCTTATCTTCTGCCGATGTCCCGACAACTACACACTATAGCCCTTTCACGGCAGCCCTTTGAACCCTGGCTGACACGTACGGGGACTTCGTGCCCCGTGTTCCTGTAGCTTACTTCAGCGCAATCGAATGACGTAGGCCATAGTCCAGATTGAAAAATGGTTTTCCACCAATCAAGGATGTCGTGAAATGGTTTAAATAAAGAAACGACTACGGGCTACAGATTAGCTGTGACGTCCCGCTAAAAGCCCGACAACTCATTAATTTCGCAGCACGCGAGGGCATTGGCGAGCACGAAATTTTTTTCTTCCTTTAAAGCGAGAGCAAGCAAGCGCGAAATTTTTTTTTACGCGGGAATGAAGTAATGGACAAATGTACAACGTTTTATTAACCGCTTCGCGAAAGCTTCGTTTCAGACAGATTCCAACATTTGCGTTTCATCTGCGTACTTATTATTTCTCTACCGCGAACCGTTCTGTGCCATTAAAAGCATGTCGAACAGAAAAACAAATGCATCTGTTCGGCTCTGGTTCAACTATACCCCAACTTCGTTCTGGTTCAGATTAGTTCGCAAAATAGTTTCGACGCAGTATGCAGAAATAATCTGTGGTGGCATGGATCACGTGGTTAACGTAATCCATGGTTGTTTGCGCGCGTTGCTTGCTGATCTGCCCTTCTGGCATGGAAATTGCTGTGCTGAAATACGCGTTTCAAAAGATGAACGCTCTTATAACATCCACCATCTTCATATGAAAGCTTCGCTACACATAGATTTGAAGATATTCGTCGAATCTACACTTTTCATTGTAGTTGTCGTTGTTGCTGAAGAAACCCGAAAGAATGTGAGACATGAACTGGTTACCCATATACCATCAAGTGCTTTGGGTGAATCACAGTATGCTTTGCATTAAACGACTTCTGCATTACTTGCGTACTTTCCATGTTACCCAGTAACAACTTCGATCGATTTAATGAAACCATTCCCGCATTACGTGTACTCCAAAATCTAGTTATTAATCATCACGGCACATTTAAAACCGCTCAGACAGTGACAAAAAGTGCATTGTAAAAATTACAAGGCTACTACAGCTCAAATTAGAGTGGGCTGACATGATCCTACAGTGAAAGGTTACTGAAGAACTTGGTGGGCTTCATGAGATCTTGTCAAGTACATTTCAGTTTTTCACTTGCTGCTTTCAATAGACTTAATTGTTTTTGTGGCTGAACGTTAAATTCCTAACACGGGTGGGTATATTATACTGAGTGGATGTACATGTAAGAAGTCAAGAAGTCGGTGGAGGAAAGAGTGAACTGAACAGAATGACACCGGAGTGTACATTGAGCGAGGTGTGTTGAGCTATACAAAATTGAATAAGTTAAGAAACTTCCTTAAATATCAAAGAAAGCCTCGCTTATAACCGATTCCTATATATGCGTAAGATCCACCAGGAATGCTGCACAACAGTATTTTTGCAAAAATAATTTTGTTAGGTATTCCCTATTTTTCTATTTCTTTCTTTTCTGTAACTGATGACAAAACAATCTATGCAGGGTCGCTGCCTCAGAAAAGAATTAAAAAAAAAAACAGAAAGAGAAAAAGAAATTAGCTTCAATAGAAAGCTGCACACGGCCATTTATTCTTACGAATGAATATTTCCTTCATCATTCAAAATAGGCAATAAGTATTCATTTGATATTTGTAAACATGCTCCAACAGTATAATTGTTCATCCTTGCGCGAACCTCTAATGAGAAAATAATGAGCAGATCGATTCATTGGTATAATTATTTGCCATATCTTTACGTGAAATGTTCTTTAGGAGCCGTTATTGACTACGTTTCACTAGTATCTCGTAATATCGAAAACAACTCAGCGAATCTTGACCCATAGCAATGGTGCTAATCTTAGACCTCGGTGGTCTTTGAATAAAACAAAGCAGCAAAGCGTGTTATCGGAGATCACGGATGTATCTCTCACTGGAAACGCTTTTGTCAGCATTGCTGAAAATTGATTACAACGACCCACTGACAGTTGTTACTGGAATTATCAGGCTGCGGTCGGTCGTACGTATCATCTTGCATGGAGAAAACAACAGCGCCTACTACATCTTTCGGGTCGAGTTATCGCTTGCAGATCAGTCGGTGCATCGTACAGTACAGGGAGTGCTTTCTTTTTTCTATATAGCGAAGACAAATCGCAGTCGTAGCTGCTTACAAAATAAGCAGCACTCGGCTTATAAATCAGGGAAATATACTGTGAAAATAACTCGATGCTGGCAGCTCGGCAATGACAAGGGCTAATTGAATGCGCTTTCCACGAGCATCTGGGACTTCTAAGTTCAAAAGCCGCAATCGCTCGCGTGGCATTGCACAACGTCCTGGTATAACTCCGCAGCCCGTGGCATACTTGTCTTAGCGGCGAGAGCTGCGCGAATGAACTGAATTTTGATGAGCTCCGGCTGCCTCGACAGCGATTAACGCTGAAGCGTTCCTTTTTTTGCTTGGATTTCTTTCTTTCGCATGATGTTTCGCTCTTTCTAGCGATGCTACCGTGAGCGTTGTCGAAGGGTACACGTAGGAATCCTGCGGATAGCTTTCGAAACTGAGAGCGCACGTCTTAAAAGTCAAGCTACTGACCACTGCACCACACGCCGAAAAGCATGCATTTTACTGGGTCCTTTCTTTTTCCCCCTTAGGTCTCTGTTTATGTCTTCCAATTCAAGTACTGAGGTATTTAGAAATTTCTTTTTTAGAAATTGGGCGCGGAAAACACTGCTTTGGGCTCTCAGAAACGCGCTCCTTCACCGCGCACTGTGACGGCCTCAATAAGCGCCTTTCTTATTTTAGTTCGTTTTCTTTACGATGTCGTCAGCACTACTTGATGAAGGGTAAACGTCTGTCTGGAGAATTCTGATGCCAACGAGATCTTTGTGCTTTCTTTTTCTTCTCGTATGTTTAACAGCATTTGCGTGCAAGAAAAAAGAATTTCTAGAGAAAAACAACTTTCTTTCTCGACTGAGCTTCGATCAGGAGTATATAAGGGACGCGCTGCCCGAACTGCAGCACCGGCGATCTTTCACTCGGCTACCAACGAACAACCATGATTGCAGTGAGTATCGAGCCAAGTACTCTGTTTCCAATTCAAGCGCGAACATCCCTCTGTATTCGCAAGGATGCAGAGGGGTGCGAAGTGCAGTAAGATACAGTGGAGTGTTGATTACTGCCCTTTTTTTGCTATAGAGTAACTTCTAGTCTCTGAGTTAGCTCGATATTTAGGAGATCTTGCAATCCCCAATGAATTAAGTGTGCTCTATTGTGACAAATTGAAATGAAGGAAGTGGGACAGGGTTACGATAATTACCAACGAGATAGCCCAAACATGCTCCTTGGCTTACGAAAACTATCTGAAAGGACAGTTACTTAATCAAAAGCAGCTATCAGTACTCTCCTAGTTCTCGAAGTGTGGACCTCAAGCTTTTCCTGTCACGAGGTTACCCTCAGCTAAGTGTCTTTGGAAGTGATGATGCCTAGCGAAAATGTCATCCCCCTGCTGAACGAACTAGCTTGGAGAAAACCGCATAGCGGCATGCGGATTTGGCAGAGTACGAAACTATTATGGTTTTGGTAAGATAAATCTGGCTTGAAAGGGTCTGAAGGCGAGCTCCTTGGTTTGCATCCATGTTAGAAAAACATCGCTGGAAACATGGACAGACGGAGGGAAAACAGGATGGAAACACATGAGAGCGCCCGTCCTGTGTTTCTTCCGGCTGTCCCTGTTTCAAGCGCTGGTTCTTTGCCAAATATAAATCTCATATTAAGCCGAAGTTAAATATGTCCTAATTGTTTGTTTTAATTAGTTCGCGTAACTGTAACTTGGTCTAATTGTGTAAATACTATAAGTAAATTTTTGAGAACAGAGCCCTATGAAGTTACAATGTACTTGTTAATGTGCGGCTATAAGTTTGAACAATGGTTGAAATAAAGAGAAAAAAGGAGGTGACACCATAAAAGAGGTCTTTGGACTAATTTTGAAATCACGTACCGTGGAAGAGAAATACTACTATCTGCATGGTCATACAAAGGTCACCACAGGTATGATTTTAAGAAATTAATTAATTTAATTATGGGGTTTTACGTGCCAAAACCACTTTCTGATTATGAGGCACACCGTAGTGGAGGACTACGGAAATTTCGACCATCTGAGTTTCTTTGACGTGCACCTAAATCTAAGTACACGGGTGTTTTCGCATTTCGCCCCCATCAAATTGCGGCCGCCGTGGCCGGGATTCAATCCCGCGACCTCGTGCTCAGCAGCCTAACACCATAGCCACTGAGCAACCACGGCGGGTATCTTTAAGAAGTGCCTTTCATATAGCTTATTCCACTACACTTTCTTTTAGGAACCCACTAACGCTTAGTCCCAGCGGGGTTGTTGCGTAAGGCACAGTTGGTTGAATTTATGCAGTCCTATACAAAATCAAATTGGTGGGTCCCCTCCAAACTCTTAAGCTCTTGCACGAGAAAAATTATCACGGTCATCCATGATAACACCTTAACTGGCAATTATTCGGAGCCTCGAATAACCAAATACAACTCTGCCGGAAATTTGTCCTTTCACCTAAACGGTGCTTAATACTGCATTCTTCATGTTCTACTGCTTATAAACCCATCCCTCCAAGCGTTTCCAAGCTATGTGAACAACAACAATATGACAAACTTTTTCTTGTTCTTTTCTTGTTCGCATTCTTGCCTTAATACTGGATGGTCATAATAGCGGAAATATAGAAGCACATAAGTACATCATTCGAATGCAGCATTACGCTAAGGATTCGTAATTACCGAGAACAATCCGTGTGTAGCGTAGTAGAGCAACATAGCCGAGCCGCACCAGCTTAGTTTATTTCAGTAGCGGGAATTATCATTCTGCAAACGTCCTGCCTTTTCAGTTGCTCACGATATTAAAAGATGAACACTGCTCCCCGAACCTGTTCGCAGATTCAGGCTTCGCTTCTTCTGGCTCTGGCTACCAGCGCTTTTGGTGCCGGCCTCACGGGGTACCACGTGGGATACGGCTTGCCGTACGGCTCCTCGTACTCTGTACCAGCCACTTCGGCCGTGGTCTCCTCGCCCGTGGCGTACCACGCCGGTCAAGCCGTCGCGGCATACCACGGAGGTCCAGCGGTCGCGGCGTACCACGCCGGTCCAGCAATCGCGGCATACCACGCCGGTCCTGCCATCGCGGCATACCACGGCGGTCCAGCGGTAGCGGCGTACCACGCCGGTCCTGCCGTCGCGACGTACCACGCTGCTCCAGTCCTAGCAACGACGGGCTTCAAGACCGCAGCAGTTGTCGCCCCGGGTCACTCGACCGTCACGACATACCACGGTGCTCCCACTGTGACGGCCGCCGTCGCAGCCGTGCCTTCTTACACCACGTACAAGACTGCTCCTGCTGTCACCCGCTACTTCCAATCCGCTCCCGCCTACACCACTGTCTCTAAGGTGACCAAGCTGGCGGCACCAGCTCTGGCTACTGTGGCGGCGAGCCCAGCATTCGCCACCTATCAGACCGCCCCTGTCATCACCCGCCGGTACCACACCTCTCCATTCGTCTCGTCCGCGGTCCACGCCATTCCAGCCGTGACCTCAGGATTCACGAAGGTGTATCAGTCCGCTCCAGCTGTCGCCACCTACCGCACCGCTCCAGCTGTGACCCGCGTGTACCAGAGTGCTCCAGTCATCGCTGCCGCTCCAGCCGTCACCACCGCTGTCCACGCCGTTCCAGCCGTGACCTCTGGATTCACTAAGGTATACCAATCCGCTCCAGCTGTCGCCACCTACCGCACCGCTCCAGCTGTTACCCGCGTGTACCAGAGTGCTCCAGTCGTCGCTGCCGCTCCAGCCGTCACCACCGCTGTCCACGCCGTTCCAGCCGTGACCTCCGGATTCACTAACGTGTACCAATCCGCTCCAGCTGTCGCCGCCTATCGCACCGCTCCAGCTGTGACCCGCGTATACCAGAGTGCTCCAGTCGTCGCTGCCGCCCCTGCTATCACCACCGCTGTCCACGCCGTTCCAGCCGTGACCTCTGGATTCACTAAGGTGTACCAATCCGCTCCAGCTGTCGCCACCTACCGCACCGCTCCAGCTGTGACCCGCGTGTACCAGAGTGCCCCAGTTGTCGCTGCCACTCCAGCCGTCACCACCGCTGTCCACGCCGTTCCAGCCGTGACCTCCGGGTTCACTAAAGTGTACCAGTCCGCTCCAGCCGTGGCCACCTACCACGCCGCCCCGGCTGTGACCGGCGTCTACCAGGGTGCCCCCGTCGTCGCTGCCGCTCCAGCAGTTGCCACCGCTGTCCACGCAGTCCCAGCGACCGTGGCCACTAAGTTCGCCACCTACCACACCGCTCCCGCCATCGCGCGCTACTACCAGAACAGCCCTATCCTGGCCGCCACCCCAGCCGTCGCCACCACCATCCACGGCGTGCCAGCCCTGACCAATTATGCCTCTTACCGCACCGCACCTGCCGTCACTCGCGTGTACCAGGCTGCTCCAACTGTTGTGGCCGCTGCTCCAGCTGCCACTGTGACCGCTGTCCACGCTGCCCCCACCGTGACCGCCGTCCACGCCGCCCCTGCTGTGACTACTGCCCACGTTGCCACCGCTGTCTCCAGAGTGACTAAGTTTGACCCCTTCCACGTCAGCGAGCAGCATACCGTCCACACCAGCCCCGTGGCCACCGCTGTGGCTCATGCCCCACTGTCGACACTTTCCCACACCCCGACCTTCGGCTACCCAGTCGGAGCTCTGGGATACTCCCACGGACTTCCAGTCTACGGCCATAACTACGGATACGGACTCGACGCTTTCAACTACGTCGACAAGCTGCACAAGAAGAAGTGTAAGTTCCCAACGATATCAGCTACATTATTTACTTAACCTGCGAGGAATGAAGCATGCTAACACGTTATATCACTAAACGGTGACATCGAGTCTTCGCCTTTCGTTCTATATAGTGTCTCAGAAGTGCATTGTTGATTTGACTTGACAGCAATAACGCCTTGTAGCAGTTTACTGTCTTCGCAATTAAGCAATGGCCATTGCATGCCCTCATCTAGTCACTTTTCGGCAAGCTGTACACCGAGGGAAGTCTTAATCACAAATCTACGAAACTTGTAAGCTTGTCCGTACTCACATTAAATGTTCTTTTGTTTCAGAGAGGACCCGAAAAGAAAAGAGAAGAACACTGAGTCACCGCTGTTTTATCGCTGTTGGAAGACTAATAAGCAATATGAAACCTAGAGCAACAATATTCAAATTTTATAGAAAATAAAATGCTTCATGCCATACTTGCGTGTTTCGACCACCATTTCTGAACGTCCTGTAACGCCTGCGTGAGCAGCACTGCAGCTTCTCTAGGGGCGCACCGAGCTGTCATGCTCAGCTGACAGCGGTGGACCTCTCTATGGTTTGGGTAACATTCAGACTATGTTCAGGGTAATTGTGAACCCTGCTGGATTTTCGTAAGCGTGGCTGCTGGGTGCTGTTTCTGTCTGACCGAATACTTGATAACTGAAAAACAAAATTAAGAGAAAAGAATTACGGGCCCGACAGTGGTATTGAACCTTGGTCCCCCGGCACAGCAGCTCATGCTCTAGCGATTAGGCCACAATTGCACGCGCGGTTCTGTCACGCCGACGCTAATTTGCTCTTTGATACAATTTCCGCGTGCATCACATTGCGCAACGCGGTGTGTCACATTGCGTAGTTTCCAGTGCGGCAAAGATGCAGGAATTAAATGCGCTAACTTGGACCGTTTGATTAACCGCTTAACGCAAGCATCCCTCATCGTACATAGTGGCGTTTGTGTTCTCTCTGCTTCCTGTTTTTCGTTCCGCTATTTGCAGGAATTACGGTGCAGTTCCGATGCAATGTGCAACATTTAAACGGGTATAGATAGACGGCCTGAACATTTATAGATGTTCAGGCCGTGAAGCAGCCATACGGAGTCATCCCTAATTGTGGACCGCTCCAGTTTGAAAATGCCACGCGACAATCGCAAGTTCACGCTTACGCACGGGGTCAGGGGTAAGTCAGTGCTCTTAAGTTAGCTGGTCTCATTTTTTTCATTGTTCTCTATGGAGAGAAAGTCTGCTCTGTCTCATTTTCGCAAATAGAAAGCACGTCAAAGTCGGTATAGTTAGCCTTAACAGCCGATCCTCGATGTTCTTCAAGGTTTTCTGCTTGCGCGCTCTCTCTTTACGAAGAAAAAAAAAAGCCAACTGCGTGGGAGTGATTGGACCAATGCCATGTAAATGTTTAATTATGTACGTGACTGTACTTTATTGAAACAAGTGGTTCAGGTTCAGTGGCTATGGCGTTCGATACCGGCTGCGAGAGCCGCATTTCGATGGAGGCGAAATGCACTAACGCTCGTGTACTGGTTTTAAGTGCGCGTTAAAGAACCCCAGGTGGTCAAAATTATTAAGGAGTGTCCCTGTTTCTACGACCTGTCAATTAAATCTTGTAGAGTGTTTTCTCGCCACTAAACTAATCTAGAAACGCAACGTTCCAATAATCATATAACTAATATAACAAGCAGTATGCCCAAAAAAAGGTTGTAGCAGGATTGTGGTAACTTTTTCGAAGCTTATGATCTGAAGGTCTTAATGAAACTCTTAATGTCAAGTAGTTTTACTTTGATTATGCTGCATCTTAAGATATAAGAACTACGTTTATTTTGTGTGTGCAGAAAAAGCTCTAAAGCACTGCGAAGCGCAAGATTTTTGTTACATTCCGTATTTGCATAGAAACGCACTAACGTCAACGAATACATTATAATATTTTGAAACATTAGAACAGTTTAAACTTTTGCTTTTTCGTACTACGGCACTGTACTGCACGCAGGAAAGTTCTCCCATCTTGCTTCACTGTGAAATTTCACTCCGGTAATGTTTTACTCCAATAATATCCGGTAATGTTCACTCCAGCAAGTATGCTTGCTTTATTGACACGTTTTAACGAGTATCGTAACTATAAGTTGTTTTTAGTCAAGAGTCGAGTTGGCTGAGGCAGAACAGACGCCCAATTTACACAGACAATGATAACTGGCGACACAAGGGCCATGCAATGTATGATGATGGCCGAGTTTTCAGCCACGCTTTTATCGTATTCCTGGCAAACGCAGTTGGCCTTCCCGAATTCTCGAATACGTTTGGATACGTTTGGATATGGATATGCTGGGAGGCAGGGCCGATTCCGCAGCAATGGAAGACGGCGCAAATCGTGTTAATACCTAAACCGGGCAAGCGACTACAAATTGAGAACTTGAGACCCATATCTCTCACTTCTTGCGTGGGGAAACTCATGGAGCACGTGGTCCTAGCTAGGATGACCACCTACCTCGAAGACTGCGACGCGCTCCCGCCCACGATGATAGGATTCAGGAGAAACCTCTCAGCGCAGGACGCTCTGTTACAACTAAAACATCAGATCATAGACAATTCGGGCAGATCGACAAAGGCAATTCTCGGGTTGGACCTAAAAAAGGCCTTCGATAATGTAACACATGCAACGATACTGGATAGAGTAGGCGAAGTAGGACTGGGAAAACGCACGTATGATTATGTACGCAATTTTTTAACGGGCAGAAAGGCAAAGATCACGATAGCGGACCTAGTTTCGGAGGATATTGAGATAGGCAGCACAGGTACGCCACAGGGCTCGGTCTTATCACCGATGCTATTCAATCTGGCGCTTATCGGGCTGCCAGCCAAGCTACAAGAAATCGACGGTCTAAATCATATCTTATACGCAGACGATATCACCCTGTGGGTGAGAAAAGTAAGTGACGGGCAGATAGAACAAACGCTTCAAACAGCGGTCGAAACAATCGAAAAATATCTAGAGGGGACAGGGCTAACATGCTCGGCAGAGAAATCGGAGCTGTTACTGTACAGACCGACTCGCGGAGGTCGCAAACCAGGCAACTACAGGGAAGAGCTCACCAATAGAGAGGAGATACAGTTAAAGACGGCCGATGGGAAACCCATACCCAAGGTCGATAGGATCAGGGTATTGGGGCTCCTCATTGAAGCCAAGGGCAACAACGGAGAAACCCTCAGAAGACTGGACGGAACTGTAGCGCAAATCATGAGGCTAATCAGAAGGATAACAAATAAACATAGCGGGATGAAAGAGGAAAGCACGATCAGGTTAATACAGGCCTTCGTAATAAGTAGAATTGTGTACGTAGCGCCGTACTTAAAATGGCAGGTCGCGGAAAAGATCAAACTAGAATGCCTCATTCGGAAAATATACAAATTAGCAATAGGACTACCGATCAGCACCAGCACGGACAAGTTGCTGCAATTAGGCCTACACAACACTATAGACGAGCTCATTGAAGCGCAATGTACGGCACAATATGAACGCCTCTCTAAGACTAGAGCAGGCAGACACATCCTAGAGAGATTAGGCATAGGTTACCACACACAGCATGGTGTCAAGGTGGACATCCCGAGAGATACAAAGGAAAGATTGGTAATACCTCCCTTACCAAAGAACATGCACCCAGAACACAATGAGGACAGAAGAAAGAACAGAGCGAAGCAAATACAGAAGAAATTCGGCAGCGACAAGGACGCAGTGTTCGTAGACGCGGCTCGATACAGTCGCAAACGGGGATTTACGGCAGCCCTAATCGACAGGGATAAACGGTGCAAGACATGCGCGACGATACGCACCACAAGTAACGAGATAGCTGAAGAAGTAGCCATAGCGCTCGCAGCAGCTCAGACTAACGCAACCGTGATAGTCAGCGACTCTCAGACGGCAATAAGAAACTTTGCCAACGGCCGAATCTCCCCGGAGGCACTACGAATTCTTCTTGCAGGAGGGCAAAATTACAAAAGAAAGATATACATCACCTGGACATCCGCTCACACCCTCGCGGAGGACGGCAACAACGAGGCGGCACATGACGCGGCTCGAGGGCTTACGGACCGAGCCGTAGTCGCAAGTGTCGCCCCGACACCCTCCGGACGTGACGGTGCGGTAAATGAGTGGGAGTGGGAGGACAGAATGACAAGATATAATGACATTACGAAACATTATAGGTTACAGAGGTGCATATTCCCGCGACCTCATGCAAAATTGACAAAAAAGCAGTCTGTCGCATGGCGGCAGTTACAAACTAGGACGTATCCGAATCCTGCGCTCTCGCACATCATATATCCGGATGTATATCCTACGGACAAATGCAAAACATGTGAATCCAGAGCCACTCTGGAACATATATTATGGGAATGCCGATGGCTAAATAACAATAAAGAAAACGCGGCCTCTAGCAGCAGCCTTCGCACGCGCTGGGAAGCCGCGCTGCTCAGCCCCGCAATCGAAGATCAATTATGGGCCGTCCAGCGGGCCGAGGATGCCGCCAGGACCCAAGAACTCCTGGCCGTCACCTAGGCGGGGCCTTTGGCCTTCCCCACCAACTCGCAGGGCACACAATAAAGTTCTTTCCTCCTCCTCCTCACAGGTAAAGTTGATCAAAGGAAGTGTGTAGTCAGAAATATATACTAAACAAACGAGCCAGTGCGAAATGCGACGCAACGCAAGCATCTGAGAGTCGGGAGAAGAAACGCCGGTAATACCAATCTGATGCCTCTTGCTCTATTGCTTTTCTGTTGCGTCGTCACCAGTGCTGTTTCATCCGTTAGAATGCCACAAGGCCCTCTGATAGTTCAGAAAACCGATCCCATGCTGCTCTTCAGGCTTTTCCGTTCCCTTGTGCACACGCCGCGACGTCAACAGAGTCGTGCACGTGACGTCACCAAAGTAAAAGCTGTCGATTGGTCCATGTATGCGATGGACACCAGATCGGACCCGTCTGATCGCACGCCTCTGCCATGCAGTCGCACGCCCGCTCTTCCTCGTTGCCTCGTTTGCGTGTCGTGCGCTATCAACTGACGTCACCTCGCGGTAACTGCTTGTAACCGAAAGGCTCGGTGTACTGATAAGCGGAAGCTGATGTTTTAGAACAACCAAATGACGCAAACATCACGCTTGCTGCTGTCGTATTGTACATGTGCCTTCTAGAAAAGTACGAAGCGAGGAGGAGAGATCGGCAATGGGTAATGTAGCGAAAGCGAGACAAAAACAAATCGTTCGCCCATAGAGAAGCAGATTCAACAAGAGTGGACGCTCCCATAGAACCCAGCGGCCGAATTGACTGTGGCGCACCAAGCGGACGGTATTAACACCGCGATTTGAACGCCAAATGGAACACGCCACGCCGGCTCCACTGATCGACGCGGCATTTTTCTTTTTTCATTCGCTTTTACTGCTGAACCACGCGCGACGTTGGCGCGGAATCCTTTAAGTATTTAGTAAAAATAATTGCGAACGATCTTCACAAGCCTCCACCAAATCTGTGTCACGTGCAATTTCATGAACAAAACGCAAGACGCCTTCTCAAATGATGAAATGTTTATTTTGCTCTATATAAATGCTGGTTCCGGGCTTATTGTGCATTCATCCAAAGTTGTGGCACCAGGTAAGCAGCATTCGTTGCCGTACGAAGCTCCACCGGACGCCATCAGCTGAAAAAAAAAGTAAATTACAAGCATGTATCATTTTGATATATTGACCTAACAGGAATACTGCGTGTAGAGGCGGAACGTGCGTAAGTGGTGAATGAGCGACATTACAGATAAATTCACCTTTACATACACATCGTAGCAAATAGACTCCTCCCAAACAATACCATACAATCTGAAGAAAACATCCGATTTTCAAGCATCCCTTCCCGGCCATTATTTTCTTCACTTTAAGAGCACAAATACACGGGTGACCGCGCGTTTCCAAGACAAATTGGCCTCAGTCGACGCGATGGTGCGCCAAGTACACAGAGGCGGCTACAACACAGGCTCTCAGCCTGGCCATGTTATACGCTCGCAGAATGCTTCTAGTCACACTCATGACAAATTCGGGGGTGCAAAGCCTGTTTTCAGGCACTCAGAAGACAGAAAGGTCCAGTTCTTGAGCTCCTCGGCGTTATCATTTACGCGTCCTGCCGGCGCAAGCAACACGCTCCCGTGTTATCACTCTTGGCAATCGCTCGTCGTGTTTTCGACAAGCGTGAGTACCGAATTAAGGAATATGTTCTTGCAGGGCCGTAAGAAGCGTCACGAACTTGTCCGACTAAAATTCAGTATGCGCAAAACTGACTCACCACGGCCGCTTGCTTTTTTGCTAACAGCTTCACAACACCAGGCGCGGCGAGCGTGCCTCAAAAGTATACCAAAAAGTAACAAAATTAGTTACAATAATGTCTGGGGTCAGAGAATGCACCAAAACTTGTCCCGGTAAGATTCAGTACACGCGAAACTGCGTCACACGGCCGAGGTGCTTTTCGTCACAAAGCCAGGTGCGGCGAGCGTGTCCAAAAACTACCGAAATAGGTTATAATAATGCTTGGGCTCATAGAAATATCTCCTAGTACGAGCAATGAACTCAAATGAACTAGGCCTGGACGGCGGAGCTGTTTTACGATAACTGCGTCACTTCGTAAGTTCAGTTTTGTGCAGTAACCTAAATGTGCTTGAAGTGCGTCGCAGACTGTCAGACAAAATTCCTCACCTTCCTGTAGTCCAGTAGTGCAGTGGTGCTGTGTCAAAATGCAGACGGAACGCAAGAAAACGCCGGGAGCCAAACAAACGGGCCATATCGAAAAGAGACTGGTCGCCGAGCAGGCGAGCTTCACATGCGCAGCCGCCCTCGCTCGTTTCGGTGGCATGTCTGGCGAATGACGCATGCATATGGCGCGTCTGGCGTGCCGCTAGCTTGTTGCTAGGTGACGCAAGAAAAATATGGCTCGAAGTAAAAGATCATTTATACGCAAAACTTTTTTAGTTTTAGCGGGAAAGAATAAAAAAATAAAACGTTCGTAAGTTCATTTCACATTCTTTTTTTTCCCCAATGCTCGCGTCAACTAACGGACGGAGTTGACACTAGGCATGACGTGTTTCCTGTTGCCAGTTTTCGTGGAGTGTCCCCTCTTGTTGAATTTCTTTCTCTGTGGTTCGCCTTCGAGCCCAGATCCTTCAAAGCATCATTAGACTCGTCCTCCGCCGTCATGAGGACTACCATACACTTTCGCGACTTGCTGCGGGCTGTGACCTGATTTCGAACCAGTAAAATGTGGTAAGAGGCGCCTTGTCATTTACTTTCTTGTTTCATTGTGAAACATACCCTGCATAAACATGAACTCCTTACTACGGCGATCGTTACGCAGTTAGTAGGGAAGTACCTTTAACACTTTCCCTTTGTGTGACCTCTGGCAAAACTGCAAGCAACCAACACCGCTCCTAGTAAGAACTGGAGTTATAGCGCTTTCTGTTTAGACGGTAAGATTTAGTTAGATTTAGATTTAGTTAGATGCAATTATTACTTCATTTATGCCCGAAGAGTTGCCATAACGATTATAATTAGCTTCTAGCCGTCGGCACGACAGGGTTGAGCCGCGCAGCGGTCTCGCCTACTTGATAGGTTGGAGTGGACCTTGTCCGACAACACGCGCCGTGAGAACCGCTCGCCTCTCCGCTCACCGAAGACCCGCCAGCCCCGATAGCCACCTGTCCTCCGAACGCTCTCTGAACGTCAGGCACACTCACTCTTGTAGCCCTCCTTCAGTTTTTTTCTTTTTTCAACCTTTCCTTTTTGTGTGTGTGCGTCGGCCACAGCAGGCGCGTCGTCAGGCCACGGGGCAAAGGAGAAGGCACCGTTCGCATATTTCACCCCGCAGTTGTATGCGGCTGCTTCACGCATCGTCGCACTGCCACAAGACGGGACAGACTCTCGGCACAGCTGACTGGAGGAGAGAAAAGGGGGGAGGGGGGGCGAGAGGGGTCTGTGCTAGCAGAGGAAAGCAGTGCTTCGCTTACCTGTGCCGCTCGCTTCGTCTTGGATGGCTGCCTGACTGTTCTCTGCATCTTTCTCTGTCACAACTAGCATGCTGAAGCCCTCCCGCCTTGCTTCTTTCTAGTTTGTGTTTTGTTACCGTTGTATTGGCGGGCCAGTTTATTTAGGAATGTAAATTCGTCAGTAGACTCACTCCCCCCCACCTCCCCCTTTCTTTTTTCTTTTCTTTTTTTACAAGCACAATGCTGCTGCTTTCTTGCGGAAGCAGCACAACCCCCGCACTGTTTATGTCTTGTGCGGCCCCGGGACGGTGTACATGCTGTGTCGTGAAGCCCTGTGCGTTTTTGCACCCTTATTATCTTTCTTCGCATCTTTGTTCCCATTCGTCTTGTCGCTGTCACCACTGCTGTACACCAGGGCTAAGGAATTTCAATTTTGCTGGCTATTTCAGGCACTAGCCCATCAGATAGAAGCGTTCGGTTGCTGTCTGCACATCATCGCGTGCAGTTAGTTTCAGCATGTTTCATTTCTTGTAGCCGGTTTAAACTCCTTTACCGTGCCACTCAGTGGAAGAATTTTCACTTATGCAGCGCTTGTACTATCTTACAGCTACAGAGATTAGAAAAGAGCAGAGTTCATGAAATAAGGGTAAGGACTAAGAGTTTAGAACCATGGTCGCGTGAAGGGCATTTTTAAGGCAAAAGTCTTAAGTGGCTCGTACTATTGTCTGGATATTGTCCGGCACATTGTCTGGATAACGCGACGTGTGGTATAGAAAGTCATGTAAGCGCACACAGCGCAGACACGCACTCATGCTACTCCTCTCGCGTTCGTCACGTTCTTCTACAGCTGGCTCTAATGCCGCTCATCACGCAAAAAAAAGAAAAGGAAAATCTAGCTTAATTAACATAGATTTAATTCAGGCGCTCGAACCATTTGGTAGGAGTCGAACGCACGACCTTCGTTGCTAAATATGGCAGAGTTATTTAAAGCAGAGTTAATTAAGGTAGCGTCAATTAACACACTCGAGCCCATAACCTTTGGTGGGAGGAAACAAGTATTAAGGAGTAACAACGCGTTCGAATGAGAATTTCAAGTAATTGAATGAATGCCTCTTGAGCGAGCACACAGCTTTCGCCTTTACCCTCTTTGGCGTGTGCTCAAGTGACTGTCAATTTTTATTTTCCTTCTGAATGCGAAATTTTTCTTGTTTTCTGCGCTTGTAGCAGCTCTCTTATACTTTCTTTGTCTGCTTTTGTTAGCTTAACGTGGCGCTCTCGTCCATCTCACACAGCGCAGGTGGTCCTAGCCTTATTTCACTTTATTCTTGGAAAATGGGAGAGAAGGCAAGGTAATCTTGGGAGCAGGCCGGAGTTCAACATACTTTGACTACGACAAGCGGCTGAGTTAACTGCATACATGCAATTGTAAGCTGAACTTTACTTTTAGTTAGCTCCTTGCCCCCCTCTGTCATGTTCCCCTTCATGCCTACTCAGGTTTTTTTTTTTTTTCGATGCATTGCAGTTGCCCACAGATGAATAGGAGTCTCGAATTCTCCAAGACCTCTTTTGGTCGTCATAAGTGAACCTTACAGACAGCACACGAGTATGCACATAAAACACAAAAAGAAAACTTGCGATATGGTTGTTTACATTGTTGGCGGGTGGATGCGCGCGCACGTGCTCGCATGCGTGTGGCTCGCGTCGTCTGTGGCCCGCTCCCGTCCTGTCGTCTGCTCCTGCGCCATCTTGAGAAGAGCGACCCACTGCTTTCGTAATGGCCACCAGAGTGGGCGCGGAAGCGCCGTTCTTTCTTCGCTGACGAACGGTTATGGCCTCGGTTTGCCCCTGACACTGGTGCGCTTCTCAAGTTCAAGAGCGCGCCCGTATTCTCGTACATACTCCCTGAAAAGAGAGACTCCTCGGAGGGCGCGCATTGTTCGCAAAACGACACTTCAAACTGGGCCTTGCTGCGCATTCTTGCGGGGGTCATCTTTACTACGTCTCGGCGTCGGAGCACGGAACGCGCTCCTCGCTCGCCAGCTTGCGCCCTCGTCGACGAGATGGCGCCATTGTTGCACAACTCCTGGGCGGGCGGCGGGCGTTTGTGTGCATAGCGGGTATCCGCGGCGGCTCCCAAGTTCAAGGAGATCATAAATTACACGTCTCTCGTACGCAGGGAGACTACTAGGGTGGTTGCGTGCGCGCTTTAGAAGCGGCTTTTTTCTCTCCAGGATCAGTGTAAGACAGTCTTTTGTCGCACAGCTCTTGCTTCGGCGTGCCAGCATGCGAGATGGGTCCGGCTCGCTGGCCGGTTTTCTTGTAAGCGAGGCGAGTTGCGTCTGAAAGACGAACATTCTCGCAGAATGAACGCGGGGGCCATCCCGAAGTCCTTAATCTGTCGTTAGCCTTGTCACCAGAGGGAGGGGCGGGAGATTCACTGCCGTGCCCAATGCGTCACCTGCGCAGCATTCTTCCGCAGAGCTCGACCGTGGACCCCTTGTGTTCGTCACTGCCGTTTGTGACCTGTTAGATTTGTGCTGACAGCGAGATGGAGCGTTCCTGTGAGCTGGAAGAATAATTACGTCTGTCTGTCTTCGACTTTCTTTGGGTACACTTCTGTTTGGACAGCGCCTTTGTAGAAAGGAAACATCTCGCCTACCTGGCCTGCAAGCTGCATTGGACTGATGGTTTTGCCAGCAAAAGTCCCTCGCTGTTGCTAACTTAGACTTTCTTTTTTATCCTTTTTGTTGCTAGAGGTTACGAAGATCTGACACGAATTTCGGTGACGTACGCGATAGCGGTGCAGAGAATACGGGCCGGTGCAATATCCCGCGAAGCTGATCTTTTCGTTGCCAGGAAATGAGTCAATATCACTGATTGAAAATATCAAAATTCAGTCATTTCGCAAAGCCAGGCCGTCTCTTCACTTATCACAAAGAACTTTGATCGCATGCGCCATTGTAGAAGAATGTGGTTACTGGCTTAAATCAGCGAGGATCCGCAAACGTCAAGAAAGTCGCTGTCATCACTAGCATAGGAGCTTATAACATAGCCGGTAGTCGTGTCTGCAACCTAATAAGATCCAGTGGCTCTAAGATTATGAAATCTAATTAGCCCGCTGCGTACATAATTATAGTCTACAGCTGGCACAAGGTCGCAGTCGCTAAGCTGACACCGGGAACATTACAACTCATTACAACTCGGCCAGCCGGCAGCCGCTTAAAGTACCATAGCTCACTTCTTACTGCAAAGCGAGGCCAAAGCAGTCCGGGTGACGCCTATTCGCGGCCCTCATGGGTTGCAGATAGACCATAAGGTGCAGGAGCTTGAAGTGGCTCCTTCACAATGGTGTTCGCCAGTTCCATGCAACGCGTGTAGGTATACAGTGCAATCTGAAATGGCCAGCAAGCCCAGATGATTTGACAGCGATATTTCGGTCTTAGAGTTAACCGTTAAGAAAGATCTCTTCTTGGTTGAGCAAGAACTAACGCAGAACGTGTTAGTAATTTAAGACAGTTGAGCTAAAACCGCGGCGAAGGACGAAAGACGCGGACATTGCAACAAACTGGCGAGCATGCTGGACAGTCAGCCGACAAGCATCTAAACGCAATCACACTTGTACGGGCCGATAGCTGGCTCTTCAACCGCAGTGCACTGTATTAGTCGCCGGATAAGGAGTGTAGCGTATAGCCGACGTCTATCACAGAAATGCTGCCACTCTGTTGACAGCGTCGCCTCACAGATGGCGCATACGTCCACGCCGCTGTTTTACGATTCGTTCTTCCGGTCGTGAGCCATCCATAGACTCGTCGGCAAGCTGCTGCCTCGCGCTTCTCATTTAGAGCCTGGTTTTGTTTTTGTCACAGTGCTGCGAGGCAGTCGACTGCAAGGAGGCAATTACGTGCCGTTATGTACAGATATTTCTTACAGGTCAAATGCGTCCGAAAACACGGCAAATGTTTCTACTGCTAACGCACTCGTCATTTGTATATAGCAACGTGGTTTTCATTAGGCTCGCCATTCCCGCAGTTTGGAGAAATACCGTATTACCAGCATAAGCATAGGGCGCCGAACCTGAGACCCCAAATCAGCAAAGTATGCGTGACGCAAATCCGCCGAAACAAGTAGTGCCTAAGTGCGGAACTTCAAGTTCTTCAACGCAATTTCCTTCGTTAGTTCGTTCCTTCATTCGTTTGCATTGAATAATAAGCCAACACTGGCTTTAACATTTTAGTTATTGGTTACTAAGTGTACAGGTGAAGTAGAAGTTGATGAAATATACAGGTGGATGTACACTTTATTTCAGCGTCGTACGTCACGTTCTACATAGGGTGTCTCAATGTCTTCATCACTTGCGTCTCCGTACAGGGTATGGACAACCGCGTCGTCTGCTGCGGCGTCCTCCATTGCATAGCCCGTCTCTCGGGTATAGCGTGGTGCAAGTACACGTATATGCCACTAGGTCCTCGTTCGCAGGCACGTTACGTGCAGACAAATTTGCTTGAAGGGGTGGCAGGGCGTAATAACAGATCAGGGAATCTCACTTTTTCATGGCATAGTTTTGCTCAACCTATGTTGCTCTGTCACGTGTTTTGCTTCGAGGTACATACAATGCAGTCATTTCCCGCGTAGATGATGAAACAACTTTTCTTGAAAACGCCAAGTGTCAGAGGTGAAAGTATACGACGTAGATCACTGTGTTCCCGCGACACGTAGTTGACAGTAGTTGATTAAGGTTTAAATGGCGTGACATGGGGTCGTTCGCTTTGGCGTAGGCGAGCTCTGGATGTCGCTCCTTTCCTAAGCAAAGTGGGCTGACAAAATTTTGTTTGTAGTAAAGTGTCGTCACGGAGCATTACTTTTTACAAATTTCATTTCTTAATATAGTAATAAAAATAACTTAATGAACGGCAATTCCGGTATGTATGTCAGTGTTGGGGAATACACTTGAGCAGGCTAATCCCACCAGTAGCCTACAATAACTCAACTCAACTATTTTCAATCTAGCTTCGAATGCACCCATAGTTTTAAAGAACATGCGTATTGAACACACATGGCAAACTATTGAAGGCAGTTATTTATTGCAATTGGATACTGTGTCTGAGCCTGAAGGGGCAAATGAGCTCTACAGCATTAAATGCAGATGATTACAGGAAAGAAAACAATAGAAAATTCATAGCATGACGAGAATTGTATTGGTGAAAGGAACGAACATTATAACACTGTTCCAAAAGTAAAGTGAAAGGGAATATGTTATGGCTATGTGCAGGGTACAACAGAGCGGTTTGAGAGCTAACGGCTTACTCCTGCACATGTCTTGCTTTCATTTCCATTAACAGCTCTAGCTCCAACTTGATGGAGGCGTATGCGCAACCGCAGTACGTATCACATGGCCTGAGGCGAGCATTCTGTCCTCGTATTCCGTGTGTAGCTCGCACGTTTCCAGATTAGACCGCAACACCTTGCTCCGATATGCAGTAACGACATGCACTGGCCATCTTTCAGAGTGTTCATGCCCCTGAAATGCTCTACACAAGTCTTTAGTAGGCTCATGACTGCAATTATCTGGAAGTGATGGCTGTTGCCATCACAAACATGTCTCTTCAACACAGTTAGATATGCTGCTGCTGCACACCAAGACAACAGTCTTGCACTGTTCACACGAGTGAACCGCTTTGATGGGGCTTGACTTTCGACGCGTGACGCGCTTGAGTTATCGCGATCCACTGAAGTATATTTTTCGGTTATGTTGAAAAGTGTAACATCCTACAACCTTTTCTGGAGTGGTTTGTGCACAATGGCTCCCAGCACTCAGACATTCTAATTACCAATGCTAGGGGCACTTTTGTTTCCTATTTGCGTGAATGACTAGGAGAGAGAGAGACACTCTTTATAAAAAAACAGAGAATTTTACTGGCGCGTATAGAACCGCTGGCATGCTACTCTGTATTTTTGGGATGGGGAACGGGATGAAAAGATTTAAGAGGAGAGTGGGAGAAAAAGAGAATAAAAATAAATATGAAATGGGCAAGTGTACCTGCTACGGATCGTGGCAAATCATGTCCATTTGCTGCTCAAAAAATTGCCTCTCGACGCGGTACGCGGGGCATTCTAGTAATATGTGCTCCATTGTCTCTAAGTTGCCACAGTTATCACCCCAGCTCAAGCTGATTCAGAGAGCTGAGAAGGTGGCAAGAGCTAGCGGAGCCCCGGACTAGGGACCCCGACCATTAGCAACTATTCTTATTATTCTTTTAATAAAGGTTATCTATCTATCTATCTATCTATCTATCTATCTATCTATCTATCTATCTATCTATCTATCTATCTATCTATCTATCTATCTATCTATCTATCTATCTATCTATCTATCTATCTATCTATCTATCTATCTATCTATCTATCTATCTATCTATCTATCTATCTATCTATCTATCTATCTATCTATCTATCTATCTATCTATCTATCTATTGCTGCATTGCTCGACTGTTCGCATTACCGTCAATAGTCATCGTGAGATGAGTTCTGCCGTAATTTTTCAATTCCTAGCTTAAGTGTGACATTACATTCTCCTGTATTTGTCATCTTTTCATATTGTAGTTGAACAAACAGCAAGAAATACAAGAGAGAGAAAGAGAGAGACAAAAGGGAAGGAAAGACAGGGAGGTTAGCCAGTGTAAATACCGGCTGGCTACCCTGTGCTGAGGAAAGGGCTAAAGGGAATAAAAGGAGAAGAGAGAAGAAAAAAAAGAAAAGAGAAAAAAAATGCACACAGTAACGCGATGTTACGCGCAACAATAGTCAAAAGCGTTCGCACAATTCACATGTCCTTAAGAACTTGAACAAAGCCCTTAAGGCCTTGAGTGCCGAAACCCGTCTGCAACAGTGTCCTAGAACTTTCTCTTTTGTGAAGGGACGATTGTCCAGTTTTTCGAGCATGGTCACGAGCACTTTTCTTTGCACATTGTAACGTGGACAGTCACAGAGGAGGTGCGCGATCGTCTCTTCGCAGCCGCAGGTGTCGCAAGCAGGGCTGTCGGCCATTCCAATGCGGAAGGAATAGGAGTTTGTGAATGCCACGCCGAGCCATAGGCGGCACAGAAGTGTTGCTTCCGCTCGGGGCAACCCTGGTGGAAGACGGAGTTGCAAACTTGGATCCAATCTGTGAATACGTGTGTTCGTGAATTCACTGGTGTTCCACAGAGTTAGCGTAAGCTCGCATGCGAGGAAGCGAAGATTTGTGGCTGCATCTGTTCTTGACGGTGGTATGGGCACAATCTGGGCACCATCATGGGCCGACCGGGCAGCTTCATCCGCACTGTCATTTCCCGTAATTCCGCAGTGACCCGGTATCCACTGGTAGATGATATTGTGTCCCTTGTCGATTGCGTAATGGTGGAGCAGTCGGATGTCTGCGACTAATTGTACATTTGGTCCGGGGTTGAAAGGGGACAACAGACACTGGAGAGCTGCCTTTGAATCCCAAAAGATGGACCAGGAATGTGGTGAATTGGGACCTATAAACTCCAGAGCAGCACGAATAGCTGCGAGTTCTGCAGCCGTCGATGATGTAACGTGAGACGTCTTGAATTTGATAGTGACAGATTGAGCGGGAAGTACCACTGTTCCAGCTGAACTGTTACAGGAGACAGAACAGTCCGTGTAAACGTGAGTGCGGTCGTTGTGTTTTTCATGTAAGAATGAAAGGACGGTTTGTTTGAGGGCGATAGATGACATTTCCGTTTCCTTTTTGATGCCGGGAATAACAAGAAGGGCCTGGAGTGGATGCAGGCACCACAGCGGTAGAGATGGCCGTGCTGCAGGTGTGAAGTTTGACGGTAAACCTCCGTGGTTGGCGGCAATAATTCTGCTAAACGCTGAAAGAGGTCGAGCGGCAGGAAGGGAGGCGAGATGATGCGATGGAAGTCGCGCAAAGTGCCTGATGTGCACCCGTAAGGAGTCGACGTGAATATACGTATTGATAGGGTGGTCATGCGCGATGGCTATTGTTGCTGCCGTTGATGCACACCTCGGAAGGCCAAGACAAATTCTCAGAGCTTGAGCTTGTACAGATTGGAGGGCTCGGAGGTTGGTCTTACTGGTCCCACCTAGTACAGGTAAGCTGTAGCGTAGGAGACCCAAGAACAGTGCTTTATAGAGTTGGAGCATTGCACTCATAGACGCACCCCATGACTTTCCTGCAAGAAATCTGAGCACGTCTGTTATCATCACTAGTTTCCTCTTAAGGTAAGAGACGTGAGGACTCCAGGGGAGGTCTCGATCTATTATTACTCCTAGAAAACGGTGCGTCTTCTCGTAGGCAATTGGCTGTCCATTAATGCTAACAACGTATTGTCTCATTGCTTTGCGTGTGAAAGCGACCACAGAGCACTTCTGGGAGGACACCTCCAAACCTGGTGCTCGAAGATAGCTGGATGTTAATGTGGCAGCTTTTTGCAGTCTGGCGCGCACCTGTGGACGCGTCACTCCTGATGATCAAATGCATATATCGTCTGCATAGATCGACACATGGACGGATTGTGGAACGGTGTGAACCAGGTCGATGAGCACGAGGTTAAATTGAGTGGGACTCAAGACTCCACCTTGTGGTACTCCGCGGTATGAGTTGTGCTGTGATGATGCAACATGCTCTGTTTGCACAAAGAATGACCTGTCTGTCAAGTAGCTGAATATCCATCAAAACACAAGTCCCCCTAGGCCGACGTCGCCCAAGGCGTCCAGGATGGCTCGATGTGTTACGTTGTCATAAGCGCCTTTAACGTCTAGGAACATCGCCGCTGACAGTCTCCTTAGGCTTTTTTCGTGTTGAACAGACGAGACAAGATCTATGACGTTGTCTACAGAAGAGCGTCCGCGTCAGAAGCCTGCCATAGCGTCAGGGTATATCTTGTAGTGTTCTAGATACCACTATAGACGTGTCAGCACCATCCTCTCCATCACTTTTCCTAGGCAACTGGCCAGAGCAATGGGATGGTAAGACGCCACATCTAGGGGTGATTTACCTGGTTTGAGCAGAGGCACAAGGCGGGTGGACTTCCATGCAGCTGGAACGACTCCTTCCCGCCATGAATTGTTGTACACCTCTAGAAGAGCATGCCGGGCTGCTTGAGCGAGGTTGCCAAGAGCTGCGTAAGTCACCCCGTCTGGCCCAGGCGATGAGGAACGTCTACACGCTGCCAACGCCGCTTGTAACTCTTCGATGGAAAACAGATTGTCCATACGAGAATCCCGCGCGATTGGAACGTCAAGGGGGTCAAGTACGGGGAACGAGGATGGTAAACCAGCAATCCTTATACAGAAATCCTCCGCTACGTCGATCTCTCGGCGACCTTGACTGAGAGCCAGGCATTTGAAGGGGTGGCGTTGCTGTGGTGATGCTCGAAGACCGCGCACCGTTCTCCATATATGTGATAGGGGTTTATGTGGCTCAAGGGAATTACAAAATCTCTTCCATCTTACAGACTGCAGGGAGTTGATCCGACGTTGAATCTTCTTCTGTATGAGTCTCGCCTCCCTTAGGTCGTAGATGGACTTGGTGCGCCTGTACCTCCGTTCCGCGCGACGGCGAATTGCTCGGAGCCGCTCCAATTCTGCTTCGAATTCAGAAAATTTAGGAACAGGCCTAAAAAATCTCGTGGCTTCTCGAGCAACGTCGTTAATGAGCTCCTCGATGTTGCCACGTGGACATTGTTGGATATTTTGGCAACTCTTCTCCATGAGTAACGTGTATTTAGGCCAGTCGATGTGTTGAAGAACTGTGGTAGAGTGTGACTTGCGTATGCCATCGATTTTAACGTACGTTGGAACGTGGTCACTACCATGTGTTTCGTTGTCCGGAAACCATTTCACATTGGCACTGAGGCATCTTGAACCAAAAGTTAAGTCCAGGCAGCTACTGTATGTCAATCCCCGCAGAAAAGTGGGACTGCCATCATTTAGGCAGCAGAGTTCATGGTCCGACGCGAAGGATAGTACACGTCTTCTTCCTCAACAATCCATCTTCAAGCTTCCCCATAGCGGGTGATGCGCATTGAAATCGCCGGTAAGAATCCATGGTCCAGGTGTCGCTGCTAAAATTGTACTTAGTCTTGCGTTGTCAAATCGACTCGAAGGTGAAATGTAGGCACCTACCAGCGTGAGTGAAACGTTCTTGCATTTTATAGTCAAACATACGTACTGATTGTCGTCACCAGGTGCCACTGGGTGTAAAAGATAAGTGAAATCGCATCTGACGTAGACGATGACTTTGCTACGGTCGGTATAGGTGGCAGACATGAAAGCCTCATATCCTGATAGGCAGAAGGCGCTCTCAATGTTTGGCTCACAAATGACAATGATTGGAAATTTGTGCTTGAAAACAAACGGACGAAAGTCCGAAATGCGGGATTTAAGGCCTCTGGCATTCCACTGGAAGAGGAACGCTTCCTTGACATCTTTAAGGAAGTGGTGCTGAGGAGCAGCCATGGTGCTTCTCAAGACCGGACAGTACCGGATTCAGAGCATTCAGCATTTCAAGTGCACCTCGAGCCGCCGGAGTATGTATGGCAGTCAGCAGTACTCGTAGCGTGCTCATAAGGGCCCGTATCATGGTGACGACTTGCTTGTCGTCGTCTGGGCTGCTGCCAGAAGCTGAAGCATATTTCGGCGAGCGTGCTACATCTTGCTGCTCCGCTGGTTTGTCTAGCCTTGGCAACGGCGGCCACTCCTCGCATGAGGCAATGTCGTTCGGGACTTTCTGCGTAGGAACCTCGTTGCTAGTATTGCTAGTTTCCTGTGGAAGTTTGTGGACTGTCAGTGGACGCGGTGCCTCCTTAGCAATAGCAGTGGGTTTCCTAGATCTCCGGCGATGTGAATGCCGACGTCGCACTTTAGCGGCAGCCTCCCTGTGTGACGAGCAATCTCTGACCATTTTCCTCAAGACTTTAAGCTCATTTTTCACGCGTGGGCAAATCTTTGAAGATGCGTCATGAGAGCCTTGACAATTGGCGCACTTTTGGTTTTCGGCACGACATGCATCAGAGCTGTGCGACCCAGAGCATCGTGAGCACACGGCACCATTTGTGCAAACAGCACTAACGTGCCCTATCTTTTGACACTTCCGGCACTGAAGCGGCTTTGGAATAAAAGACCGTACTACGTGTCTGAAGTGCCCGACCTTGACATGTGACGGTATGCTGTCTCTCTTAAATGTTAGCTTCACACAGTGCGAACTCCCCAGGCGACGGGCTTGCAATATGGCAATTCCCTCTGTCGCTGGCTTAATGAGTATATGCAGGTCAGCATCGCTAATGGAATTGTCTACATCATACACCACACCGGCTGTAGAGGCACGATCGTCTTGTTTGTAGCAGCGCACGTTGACGCTATCCAGCACCTTAACGATACTCAGAACGTCTAGTGCGCTGCGGTTTGTGACATCTATAGCGAGAATGTTCTTTCGGGCGTTGATCCTTATATGTTTGATCTGACCCGGAACAAGCGCCTCGAGCGATACAGACGTAGCTTGGCGGTTGAGCCGGTTTAGATTGTCGCTAGGAGCCAGAGGCACGAATAAAATTGTGTGGTCCGATGACTTTCGCCTCGGGACCACAGTTGTCTTACTTGTGGATGGAGACGTCCTGACGAGTCTTCTCTTTGCTTTGCGTTTTGCTACGGGCACGAAGTCACTGTCATCCGAGGTTTCATCACTGGTCGTTGAATACATCACAGTGTCCTCGCTGTCGGTTTCACTCGGACGACTAGACCGCTTTCTCGGAGGTGCCGCTGTTGACGTGGAAGGACCCGGCACCCCTCCAGGTGACTCCACGTCCGTCGCCGTAGTGAAGGGAGCGGCGTCTCCCACAAGGTAGCTTGAAATTAGCAGAGACAGAAAAGCAGCATTCCACACAACACACTTCGTCGTCTTCCACCTCAAGAAATACAACATTTTAAGAAAAATTAATTAGGGGTGTACTTGACTTTTTTTCTCCATTTGTTTCTGAAAGCCTGCCATGTTTATGAGTAAACGCTACAAATTATTATGTATTATGTAATTATTATGTATTATTATGTATGTATTGCAGGTTTTCTGTATATCTACAGAAGCATCTGTGAGGTATTGATGTACCTCTAAGATTATGTACCTATCATGGTGTAATCCAAGAAAAAACAAATTACACGAATCTGAACCGATCCTCTGTGGTTCTTCAGCTGTTTCTTCTTGAATTTTGAACACTTGACTTTATTACATTCATTTGCTATAGAACTGGGAGAGCTTGACGACAGTGCCCAGCGAAAAATCTGCATTATCGCGTTCAGATGGGAGCTGGGTTGCAAGTTCTCAAGCCGTGTCAAACGAGTACCTAAAATCTGAGAGTTTACGATTTTAAAGTTTTCAGACTGATCTCAGAAAATTACGTAAGAGAGAGAGAGAGACAAGGGAATTGGAAAGGCAGAGAGGTTAACCAGAGGGAAAGAATATTACGTAAGGTATTACGATGTCCATATACAGTTGGAGGTCCCATGGTTTAGGAACTGTAGGCGGGACCTTCCGTAATAAGGACAAAGGAAAATAAAAGCAGGGAACATTAGCTATAAAGCTTTTGCAAGAGCGTTTGCAACGTAAGATAATAAATTGCAACAACACATCAAAAATAGAAAAAATTCAGAACCCTTCCACTATGCGAATATGGAAGACCAGTGAAGCTGTACTGCTCAATAGCTATATAAAGTTCTACATGGTGGTCATGCTGTCATCATCATCAGCAGCAGCAGCCGCCTATTTTATGTCTTCTGCAGCGGAGGCCTTTCCCTGCGATCTCCAATTACCCCTGTCCTGCGCCATCTGATTCTAACTGGCGCTTGCGAATTTCTTGATTTCACCACCAGCACCTAGTCTTCTGCCATCCTCGACAGCGCTTCCCTTCTCTTGGCACCCATTCTGTAACCCTAATAGACCACCGGTTATCTAACCTACGCATTAAATGACCCGCCCAGCTTCATTTTTTTTCTCTTAATGTATATTAGAATATTGGTTATCCCCGTTTTCTCTCTCATCCACACCGCTCTCTTCCTGTCTCGTAACGTTACGCCTAACAGCCTTCCTTCTATAGCTGTTTGAGTGGTCCTTAAGTTATTTTCGAGCTTCCTTGTAAGTCTCGAAGTTTCTGCCCCCTATGTTAGCACCGGTAGAATGCATTGACTGCACAACTTTCTTTTCAATGATAATCATAAGCTTCCAGTCCAGATCTGACAATGTCTGCCGTATGCGCCCCACCCCATTTTTATCCTTCTGTAAGTTTCCTTCTCATGATCAGGATCCCCTGTGAGTAATTGACCTAGGTGAACGTACCCCTTCACATAATCTAGAGGCTGACTGGCGATCCTGAACTTTTGTTCCCTTACCCGGCTATTGATCATTATCTTTGTCTTATGTATATTAATCTTCAACCCCACTCTTACACTCTGTCAGTTAAGGTGCTCAATCATTTGTTGTAATTCGTCCCCAGTGTTGCTGAACAGGACAGTCTCATCTGCAAATCGAAGGTTGCTGGGATATGCGCCGTTGATATTCACTCCTAAGCCTTCCAGGTTCAATAGATTGAGTACTTCTTTCCTGGTTGCTGCTATTCCTGGTTGCTGCTGGCAACCAGGAATAGCAAGACAACATGCCGGCACTATCAGCACTGGATACGCAGCTTATAAGCAATCATTCGGCGCCGCCCGGCTGGGGCACGACATCGTTTTAGACATGGAGCATTCACCGATGCTTCTGTTCCAGGTTAGTTACCTGAATGGTTGTTCTTGCCTGAAGAGCAGCAATCGCTGTCTTTTTGTGTTGTCGTGCCCCAGCGAGCTGCCACTTGCTATCAAACGCTGTAAGAACTTGTTGTGCTTGTTCATATGTCGGGTACGCGTACTTCTTTCTGGAGACGTCGAATCAAATCCTGGTCCCGTTGACCTAGCTACCATTTTGGAATCGTTGCGACGTATCGAAACCGGTCAAGATGAAATCCGAAATGACCTGCGAGCCCTTAAAAGTTGGCAGGCATCTGTCGACGGTCAACTGAAAGAGTTATCCGTTAGGCTTCAGACTGCTGAGGGTGATCTCGAATCGATTAAAAGCTTTGGCAATAGGTCATCACCCGAGTCTCCTGAAGAATGCCATGCTATCTCGAGGCAGCATAAAACAATAGAGATGCGTTGCGCGGATGCCGAAAACAGACTTCGGCGGTGTAATTTACTCTTCTTTGGCATCCCTGATGATCGAAACGAATCATGGCCGTCATCTGAATCTAAAGTTATCAACTTGTGCAGTGAACACCTTGGCATCACCATGGAACCCACCAAAATAGAACGCGCACACCGCCCTGGTCAGTTCAACAGAGAGAAGAACAGGCCAATAATTGCTAAATTTACGTTTTTTAAAGATAAACAAAGCATAATAGAAAATGGCTATAAATTCAAAGGCACGGAATTCGCTGTTCGCGAAGATTTTTCCCTCCAAACGCGCATCGCCCGACGCAAGCTCATTGCCTTCGCGAAAACCAAGGGCGTACCGTTGAAGTTAACCTTCGACAAACTGCGAGTAGATAACACTACTTACAGGTATGACTCGCTGTCCGATACCGTGGTACCAATTTCGCGATAGCTAGAACTTAACCCGATAACATGCGCGTCTGACAACCCCTCTGCTGCGCAACATACACACATCGAGCCTTCGTACCTAGCTTTATCATTTACTAACATTCGTAGTATAATTTCTAAACGCACCGAAATCGTATCGTACTTGGAAAATAGTAACTGTGATATTTTGGCACTAACGGAAACTTGGCTCTGTGGCGGCGTGAATGACAGCGAAGTTTTTCCTGATACGGAGGACTATGTCATTTATCGCCGAGACAGAAATAATCGAAGGGGAGGTGGTGTCTTGCTGGCAATAGAGAAGCACATCACTTCGTTTGTAGTACCGATACCCTCCGCTATTGAGATAGTGTGGGTTTGTGTAACATCGACACTATGAAAGTCACTTTACGGAGTGTGTTACAGGCCTCCTGACAGCACTGATAACTTCATTTCTAACTTGCGTGAGAACCTTACTGCTCTTCGTTCTAAATTCCCTAAAGCTGATATATTCATTCTTGGCGATTTTAATTTCCCGGACATAGATTGGCCTAACTTAAGAGGCAATTCGCGTGCATCTAATGACTTTGTCCAGCTCATCCTTGATTTTTCTTTTGAGCAACTAGTCCTCCAACCAACGCGCATTACTAACGTCTTAGACCTTGTGCTAACAACAGCACCTAATAGAGTTAGCACCATTTCAATCACTGACGGGTTCAGTGACCACTCGTTATTAGAATTTACAGTTCGCACACCTTCATGTACACGTAATCTTACAACAAAACGAATATTTGACTATAAAAGAGCAGACTATAATGCTATTAACCGAGATTTACAAAGCTTTTCATCTAGATTTATCGCAACATTTTCTCAACGATCAGTCAACAAAAATTGGTGCCTGTTTAAAGAACAACTACTAGGTTTAGCAAATAAATACATACCTCAGATCTCATTTCGCACCAACTGCTCCAAACCATGGTTTAATAAAACTTTGAATGCGTTAAAAAACAAAAAGAAACGTTTATACAGGGCAGCCAAAAGTGTCAACACGTTAGGTTCGTGGAATAAACATAAAGCCTGCGAAAAAGCCTACTGCAGTTCCCTTCGTCGTGCAAAGCATAAATTCTTTTCCGATGACCTTCAGTCACTGATAAAAAGTAATCCTAAGAAATTCTGGAAAACGATATCTCCTTCAAACAGCACTGACACTCCCACACTCGTGGATAGCACTGGTCTTCCCATACCGCGAGAGCGCTGCGCATCTGTATTTAACAACTACTTTCTTTCCACGTTCACAAAGGAAGACCATTCCAATATGCCAAAGATGGCAGACTTTGATTACCAATATATGACTCCTATTACCGTAACAGCCATTGGAATCGCTACTTTGATTACCAATCTCAAATTATCGAGTAGTTCCGGATTTGATGGCATCAACACGAAAATCCTAAAGAATACAGTAGTCCCTTCCAGTATAATCCTTAGTCATATATTTCAGCAGTCACTGTCAACAGGGGAGCTGCCGAATGATTGGAAAGTTGACAAAATCATACCCATTTTCAAGTCAGGTGACAAGAGCAATGTGAGTAATTACCGTCCAATATCACTAACCAGCGTTCCCTGCAAGTTACTCGAACACATCATTTTTGCTAATGTCGTTCATCACTTAGAATGTAATAACTTCTTTTTTAAACATCAGCATGGATTCAGAAAAGGCCTTTCATGTGAGACACAACTAATTTAATTCACTACGGATCTTTTTCAAAATATGGACGACAATGCTCAGACTGACTCAATATTCATCGACTTCTCTAAAGCATTTGATCGCGTGGCTCACTGTCGCCTCATTTCTAAACTCTCATGTTTAAACCTTGACGAACTAACAATTTCTTGGATAAGAAACTTTTTGTCTTTTCGAAAGCAGTCCACTGTCATTGACCAGTACTCTTCCCCTTTCAGTAACGTAACATCAGGCGTACCTCAGGGAAGTGTCCTTGGACCCTTACTCTTCCTGATTTTCATCAATGACTTGCCATTAAACATTACATCCAGTGTTCGACTATTCGCAGATGACTGCGTTATCTACCGTCAAATCCGCTCCCCCGCTGATCATATTGCTCTTCAACGTGACCTTCAATGTGTCACTAACTGGTGTTTGGATTGGCAAATGACCCTAAACACTAACAAACGCAAACTTATGACATTTACTCGCAAAAAGTCCTACTCCATTTTCAGTTACTCACTTGACAATAGCATCGTCGCTCGCACGTCTTCATACAAGTACCTTGGAATTATTCTAACGCCTAGCCTTTCATGGTCATCCCACATTGAGAAAATAACGGCTTAAGCATCGCGCACTCTCGGATATTTAAAACGTAATCTTCGCAGCGCTCCTTCCCTCACAAGAAAGATAGCCTACCAAACATTAGTCGCTTAGATTATTTACTGCAAAAGCCATAATGAAGGTGCACACTTGAAACTTCGCACGCGTATCAGCCATCACCAGTACCAATTGTTGAAGACGCAACATCTTTAAGAGTTTGTGAGAATAATTGAAATGGTTTTTATTTGATGTCTAGATGTCTTTTTACAGCGAAGCTATCTAAGGCTAAGATCTGGAACAAATGTGTCCGAGATGTTGACAAAAATAAATCCTGTGGACCGATCCTGGTGATAGTATCAGAACATTCGAATATACCATCAGAATATTCGCCGACGACTGCATAATTTATCGCCCAATTAAAAACTCAGATGATCATCTCATTCTTCAGCAAGACCTTCAACAAATCAATAACTGGTGCAATAAATGGCTAATGACATTAAATACCACAAAATGCAAAGTAATGTCTTTTACCCGGAAGTCGGCAACCTCACAGTATCCCTACCATATTAACAATTACACTGTTACAACAGCTACACAATATAAGTATCTAGGGGTTCTATTCACATCAAATCTTTCTTGGACAGACCATATCAAGTCCATTTCAGCTAATGCCTCCCAATCGTTGGGGTACTTGCGACGCAACTTAAGAAATGTTCCTTCAAATGTTCGCAAGCTAGCCTACCTAACTCTCGTTCGTCCCAAGCTCGAGTATGCATCTCCCATTTGGTCCCCTCACCAGAAATACCTAATTGAAACGCTAGAACGGATCCAGAATAGAGCAAGCCGCTTCATCATAAACGATTACAGCTACCAGTCTAGTGTTACACAAATAAAACTTAAACTTTCATTACAATCCTTGAGCACTCGCCGAGACATTGCCCTTTTAACACTGTTCCACAAATTCCTTCACTCCACTCGAACACCCGCATGCTTGAAACGACCCTACTCCACGTCACATAGGCTTCATAATCATTTCAGCTATGCCCGCCTTTACGGGTCTATAAAGGCATTCCATTGCTCTGCTCTTCCTCGTGCTATCAGAATATGGAATTCGCTCCCTGACAGCATTGCAAGCCAATCCAACTACGATTCATTCCGTGATGCCTTGACTGAATACATGACTAACGAAAAGTGAAGTTTTACGTTTGTCGCACAATGCTTTCTATACTTGCACTATATTTACAGCTTATTTTCGCATTATTGCTGTTATGTCGCTATGTTTACCGCTTCGTTGGAATGTCGCGTCCGTAACTTTTCTGTCATTGTTTTTCATCATTACTGTTGTTATTAATTACATGACTTCACTGAAAAATCTGTGTGATTTATTCCTTGTTATTATATTATGTTTTTTATGTTTCTTCTTTTCCCTAGTGAATCGTGATCTAAATAATTCTTTTTTCATCTCAGTTGTACTTTGGTTGTAGGTTGTAAACAAATACGGTTTATAGATGTCTTGTATTCAATGTATTTTCTATGTACTGCCCCCCTTACTCAATGCCTCACTTTGAGGCCTGTAAAGTATTTTTAAATAAAATTAAAAATAAAAATAGTGCAGCTATCATAGGTGATAGTGCAGCCAACCGCAGCTCGAATTCGCAGCTTCTATATGGTCACCTCATCAGGCATATGTAATCCATCTTCTCGAGTCGATCCAAAACCGTGCTGCACGTTTCATTGCCAGAGATTATAGCCCATTTTCGAGCGTAACTAACATCAAGCTGTCGTTGTCGCTTTCATCTTTGGAATCGCGCAGGAATATAGCATTACTTTGTCTTCTGCACAAAATCATGCATAATGTACACCCATCTACTTTACCACTCGTTCGTCCATCCCGCACATCTAGACGCCTGCATAATCATCTCAGTTTCCAACGCATCTTCGGTCACACCAATGCATTCAACTGCTCAGCATTGCCACGTGCGATTGCACTGTGGAATGGTCTTCCTGATAACCTCGCTGACATTAATGACCCATTAACCTTCAGACAAAAAATCACTGCATACTTGGCTAGTACTTAGCTAAAAACAAGTATCTGTTCAGTTTTGTTACTTTTAACTACATTGTTATTTATTTATGTAAGCATTTGTTCTAAGGTTGTTTGCTTTACTGTATACTGAAAAGCTAACACCTGTTCGTTTACCTTCCTTGCTTTTTATCGTTGTTTACTACGCGTTCTTTGTTTATTATGTGATTCTCGTTTTGTTCATACTTATGTAACAAAATCTATGTTTTTGCTCCGCATTTGTTATCTGTACCGCCCCCCTCACGCAATACTCCTTCTGGAGCCTGTGAGGTATATGAAATAAAACAAAATAAAGCACACAGTGAGTAGCATTGGAGAGATTGTATCTCCTTGTCTGACTTCTTTCTTTATAAGTATCTTTCTAGTTTTCTTGTGGAGAATTGAAGTAGCTGTGTAATTTCTGTAGATATTTTCGAAGATATTTACGTAAGTGTCCTGTATTCCTTAATTACTTAATGCCTCTATGACTGCTGGTATCTCTAATAAATCAAATGCTTTTTCGTAATCTATGAAAGCCATATAAAGAGGCTGATTGTACACTGGGAATTTCTCGATTACCTGATTGACGACATGGATGTGATCTATTGTAGAGTATCCTTTCCTGAAACCAGCCTGTTCCCTTGATTAACTGAATTTCAATGTTGCCCTTATTCTATTGGGGATTATCTTGGTAAATATTTTATATAATCCTGGAACTAAGCTAATATTCTTATAACTTTCTGTTCCTTAACGTCTCCCTTTTTGTGGATTAGTATACTGTTGGCATTCTTCCAGTTACCTGGGACCCTTGGAGTCGATAAGCAGTTCGTATAAAGGGCCGTTAGTTTTTCAAGCATTATGCCTCCACCATTCTTTTTATTAAATTGACTGTTATTCCATCTTGTCCTGCCGCTTTTCCCCATATTGTGTCTTGCGACGCCCTTCTAACTTGATCGCTACCTATAGAAGGAGCCTCTGTAACCTTTTCATTACTACTTCAAATGGAGGCATCGTGGCGGCTCTGGGTAGAGTACAGGTCAGTACAAAATTCCCCCACTGCTTTTACTATACCTTCGAAATTGCTGATGATATTACCCCGCTTATATTTCAGTACATACATCTTGGTTTGTCCTATGCCAAGTTTCCTTCTCACTGATTTCATGCTGCGCCCATTTTGTACTGCTCCCTCAGTCCTTCTCACGTTTTAATTTTGAATCTGATCTGAATCTGATCTCTTGAGTTGCACTCTTTCAATCTTTGTCCTTTCTTTATTAGGTCTTTTGTTAGTCGGGAGAGCTTGCATACTGGTTGCCTTGGTGACTTTCTTCCTACTTCAATAGCTACTTCTGAAGCCAGCCTAGATATGGTTTCATTCGTTACCTGTATGTCATCTTCATCTCTCTGTTCTAAGGCTGCATATTTGTTTGCAAGTACTGCCCTCAATTGGTCTGACTTTACCCTTACTTCGTCTAGGTTGGCCTATTTCTTCTACACTAATTTTACTCTTTCTCTCTTCAAATTGAGATGAATCCTAGCCCTCACTAACCTATGATCACTGCACTTTACCCTACCTTCACTATGCTGGGATCGGCAGAAATTATGAAGTCAATTTCATTTCTAGTTTCACAATTAGGGCTTTTCCAGTTCCACTTTTTGTTCCTACGCTTCTTGATGATGTTCAGTTTTCACAGCTTATTCCTTTCCGCGGATTCTCACCCGAATGCTCCTAGAATCCGCGCCGTAGTTGCCAATTGCTTGTTCACCAGCGTGCTTTTTTCCCGCTTTTGCATTGAAATCTCCCATGACTACAGTATACCAAGTTTGCACTTTTCGCATCGCTAATTCAAGATCTTCATAAAACTGTTCTATTTCTCCATCGTCGTGACTGGAGGTTGGAGCGTAGGTTTGTCCTACCTTTATTCTATATCTCCTATTCAGCTTCATTACAATTTCTGCTGCACTATCATTAACGCTGTAGAATTCGACAATGTTGCCCGCTATGCGCATATGGATTATGAATCCTACTCCGTACAGCTTCTTATCTGGAAGTCCTCTATAGCCGAGGACGTGACCATTTGTCAGCTCAGTATAAGCCTCACCAGTTCTTCTAACCTCACTAAGGCCAATGATATATCAAACTATGCCTGATAGTTCCTCAAATATTCCTATTAGGCTAGCTTCACTACAGAGAGTTCGGGTGTTAAACGTTGCCAGGGTCAGTTCCCATTGGCGGCCTGCCCGGGTCCATAGATTCTCAGCCCCGTCTGCTGCGTTACAGGTCTAACCGCCGCCTTGGTGAGGTGCTCCGCAGATGCTGGTGACCGAGGCCCATTGGTTGATCGAATGAGTCATTTGGGAGGGAGTGGCCGAATACTGCACCGGAGAGGCCAATTCATGTTCTCGGGAGGGAGTGTCTTTTGTTGAAGCTTAGTGAATTTTCCTAATTTTGTTGTACCTGTATTAGAATAGCCTCACTGGCTCTCAGCAGTTTTGCTGGTGTCAGGCGCCGCTCCAAGCCTGGAGATGTAGTGTACTGGAGGAGGTGAGTTCGAGCTTGCCACCTTGAGATTAAACAAGAAGAGCAAAGATTCGATCTTTTGACTCTGGCAACCGAGCATCTAAGTTGGTTGAAGGGCATTCTATATAGGTTGAATAAATTACAAACATAACTTCTCGCGTATCACCTCTGTTATTAAATGCATCCGTCACGAAAGACGCGGCCTCCCCTTACGACGGCAGAAGTGAAATCCTAAGCAGGAATGACGAGCGGTGACGGAGCCAACGACGCTCGAACCATTGCTAACGATGATAGTTTTTTGTACAACGGAACCAGCTGTTGAAGAAGACGACGACGACGAACACGCGAGCAGTGACACTAGCGCGTTCCTGCGGTTGGTGCGGTTAATTTTTTAACAGCCCTTTTTGAAAAAGTTGTACAAAACATTTTTTTTCAAAAACATGTGGCCCTAGCCTTTTGCCTGGGACCTTTGGGTACCACGTATTACAAGTGCAGTTCAAGAGTGCGTTACAGGTCCCCGAACCCATAGGAATATATGCCATTGAGCGTGGACCCTTTCTGCACTATCACCAGGATCGGTCCACAGGATTTATTTTTGTCAACATCTCGGACACATTTGTTCCAGATCTTAGCCTTAGACAGCTTCGCTGTAAAAAGACATCTAGACATCAAATAAAAACCATTTCAATTATTCTCACATACTCTTAAAGATGTTGCGTCTTCAACAATTGGTACTGGTGATGGCTGATACGCGTGCGAAGTTTCAAGTGTGCACCTTCATTATGGCTTTTGCAGTAAATAATCTAAGCGAGTGCCGAAAGCTTCGTGCAACCTTCGCACAACATATTTCCCATTGTCCTGGGAGAACTAAATGAGGCAGCGTCATCACATCTAGTGTAAATGGTAGGCCTGTTGAGTAACGTTCCGCCAAGGTTGAAATTCGAAGGCTAATTCCGGACTTTGGAGATATTTACCTGTATACTCATTTTTTTCTTATTTTCAAGGTGTAACAAAGAAATCAGAATGTTTTGCCGATGTCCTCGGTGAAATATCTGCGACACTTGCTTAATATTTGTCGTAAATATAAATTAGGCTACATTTGATGTGTATAGCCAAAGATTAAACTACAGCGTTTAATTACGGATTTAGAAGAATAGTTATACAACCATTCGAAAGAAATGACTTCGCGGTGTATTGGGCTGCGATTCTACAAGGTCGAACAAGTGTGCGGTTTTGTATTTCTTGTTCTTTTTTCTTCTTGTAGAGTGCTCGTGCCCCACAGCCGTTCTTACTTCGCCTTTTCTATCCCTACATGGTGTGCGTTTGATGTTAGACCACAAACTTTAATTTGTCCCTCGTCTCAGTGCAATGTCACCTGTGCAATCGACTTGGCCAGCCCATTCAAATTATGGTGGCACGGAATATATGAGTTCAGCTCATCGTGGATCTTAGCTCTGTGACCACGCGGGGTGCACTGATTCGGAATGTTTCGTAGGGCATGGTGTGCCATCTCGTTGCATCGAATACTCTCGTGCGGTCGAGATCCAGTGGATGACGACTTTTTTGTTTACCACTGAATTAATTGGTCGCCTTTTTGTTTGTTTTGTGAGAAGTCTCGATGTTAACAGTTGAACTGGAGCTGTAACGGTACTTAAATTCACGATATGGCCTGCTGCGAACCTGCATAGTTGTTGCTAGTCATGCCACCGTCATTGATCGTGCTGCACGGACGATTGAGCTGGTCGTCTTAAGTCAATTTCGCATGAGCTGTCAGTTACTGTGCAATACATGTAGGTTTTTGGCTTACACTAAGTTTGTGACCCTAAATTCCAATTCATTCGGTGGTACCATACTAATATTTTAGTAATAAACCTTTTCTGAATTGATATTTGTGTCCTTTTCCGTTTCGTCTCGTTCTAGGTAAGAGAGCTGGTTTGAGCGTATTGGCATTTTATTGTGTTGACGTTCCTTTTAACTCATATGCGTGCCTGACTCACAATTTTTTAAAGTCATGCAGATTCGTGTTTGCCAACAACATTCGGCTCAGTCAACGCATCCGAGAAAGGTGTAGGAAACCACTTCCTTTTCGCCATTGCCGCTATCCCAATGTCTAGAACAGACGCAGCGGGAAAGCTCCATGCGCTTGCTCGCGAGCTTACGTTGACCGAGCGGAATTCGGCAGACTAAAAAGCAGCGACTTTGGTCCCTGGGTCCTCATCTGAACGTTCGCTTTCCACATGGCTTACCACGACGAGGGGTAACTCTCAACATTCATTTGTGCTAGATGGTGCATACTTGAATTAGGAAGGAACAGCGCCAACTAAGACGATCACGAGAGGGAGAACGTGATCGTCTTAGTTGGCGCTGTTCCTTCCTAATTCAAGTATGCACAATCTAGCCCAAATGGCTGTTGTCCAGAGCCATGTTGGCGCTTGTCCTGAGTCGTTCTCCCTCTCGTGATCGTCTTAGTTGGCGCTGTTCCTTCCTAATTCAGGTAACTCTCAGTTGTCTCTTACGGCTTGGAGTAACATTTATTATTGCGTACTCCTACCTCATTGGAATGGCCACAAACCCACAGTGTGAAGTTTGCGGGTGCAAAGAGACGATAGCTTACCTTCTGGTGGATTGACGTCGTTTCAATGCACAAAGTCTTCAGCCCGACGCTCGACGACATTGCCAACTGTCCCTTTACGGAAGCCACAATTCTGGGACCCTGGTCCCAGCAGACGCTGGCGCGAAATGTTTTGAGAGCGCTAGAGTGCTTTTCAAAGGAAATTGGATTCATTGAAAAACTATGGAAAGTGCGAACTGATGCGTTCCTTTTTTAATGTTTCTTGTTTCCTTATTTTTTTTCTCCTTACCCCATCCCCTTGTGCAGAGTAGCCAACTAGACACTTAATCTGGTTAACCTGCCTTTCACCTCTTGTTTTCCTTCCTCCCATCCACTTCTTTTTTATTCTTAGCGCAAGAAATACAATAACCATAGAAGCTTCTGGCTTGACTCTTAAAGCGGAAGAGAACTTCCTGTTCGTTTCCGAAAACGGGGAACCGGGTCAATTTCGACCGTTTCCGTCTTCAATTTTGGCCGCATTGTAGCGCGGCTTCTCATCTTCTGTGGGCGGGGAGGGGCACATAAGACGTGAAGCCAACCACCACTTCATTCAAATAATAAGGTTGTTGTTGGTGGTGGTGCCGATGTTTTGGTAAAGTTACAGAGAGCAACCATATATTTTAGTGCTCACTACACACACGCATTTCTAAACCGTACATACTGAACTCGTGAACTATACTTCCAGTTGTGCGTTACTTCAAGTCCGAAGTTTGTACAGATTTTTTTTTTTCGCATTTCTTGAGGATCGACAGTGGGGTCAGCGAGGTGAGGCGGTGAAAGCGATCGCCGATACACTCCCACCTCACTTCACTTGGCCGCGTAGATTGAGTCCGGTCGGCACCACCTCGACAGGCAGGCTCACCGACAAAGAGGCTGTTGTGACTGACGGCAGCGAGAGGTTGATCTCCGGGAACGGGAAACGGTTCCACGTGCGTATACGCAAGCAGGCAAACAGCTTTCAATTTCCGTGCTGAATCGAGGCCATCCGGGGCTAGCAAACTGAGGAAGGAACGGCCGCAGAAAGATTCCCGCTCTAGCTTTGGACGAAAATAATGTGGGGCAGTGGTGGCAAAGCTGCGGCCGGTCACCACCCCTGAACGCAGATTGGGCGGCGTCCCGACCTATGGCTTGGAGACGCCAGCTTCTCTTTACGCGGCTCTTCACCCGCACAATGACGTGACGTGCAGATCGCCGCACAGCGCGGCTTTGACGGGGATAATCCGGCGGGTGATACAGTTGGGTGCCTTGGATACTGTCGATTGAAAGCCGAGTGGAAAGCCTAGTGATGTTTCTCAGCGTGGAGTGGCAGTACTCTCGTGCTCTCTTGCGCGACATATACGAGTCGAGCGCCTCGTTTGATGCTCAGTGCCAAACTTACGAAATAGATAGTGTGAGGAATGTGCGAAAGATCGCGTGGAAAAATAAAACCGAAATGTAGGTACCAGCCCTGATGCAGTTCAACGCGTCACTCGTACCAAACAGCTTATTCTGCAACAACGTATCTAAGAACAGATTCTAAAAATGACTTTTGGGACATTCCGAACTGATTATTATACCTTCTCACATCACTTTGTCTTGATTCCATAGATTTACGCGCCCAACAAGGCTGACTTTCAAGACCCGTATCAGCGTCACAGAATAATAAAGTTTTATTAAAATGGAGAATCAGGTGGGTCTGTTGGGAGTACGCTGTTAGCAAACTGTATTGAAGCGAAAACATCTGGCATTTCGAAAATGTTAGTAGAAGCAGTAGAATTTTCTCTTTGAAACCAATCACTGCCCATCCATTCCTACACCGGTGTACTACAATATTCCCGTATACTAATCATGCATACGCTGCGAGCCGAGTCCGCGGCGACGGACTCTCGCTGACGGCGGCGCTTTCTCCCGTGCCGCTCGAAAAACGTTGAACGGCGCGGGGTCGGAAATGTAAATGGACAAAAAGAAAACAAATAAAGAAAGAAAGAACAGCCGAGAGTGTGAAAAGAAGCGCTTGCTTACAAAAGGAGAGGTACCAGAATGGCAAAACACCACGTTTCTCCGCTGGTCAGTCAAAACTCTCCGGGAGCCGAAAGCTGGCCCACGGGGGAAGAGCGAGCGTAAGCTCTGCGGGGTGCGCGGTGCTGAAGTGAAAAGGTCCGCACTGAGAGTGGAAGCGAGCCAGCACTCTTCGGCACCTGCGCGTGTCTCGTGTTTGCCTCCATTCCGTCAATTCAAAAGCGACGGTGAGCTGTGCGCGTAAAAAAGAAAGAAAGAAAGAAAGAAAGAAAGAAAGAAAGAAAGAAAGAAAGAAAGAAAGAAAGAAAGAAAGAAAGAAAGAAAGAAGTGGGCATTGACGTCGCGAGAGAAAGCCACTGTAATGCGTCGCACTGAAGCTGGAGAAGGAACAAATTACTGCCCCTCGGGCGCTCCTTTTGCTTCCATGTATGCGCGTGCACGGAAGACGATGATGGTGGCTCGCTACACAGCTCTCCCCTCCCACTTTTCTGCAGTGCGCGAGTGCGCGCTCCGTGCTGATCTACCGAGTGCAAACCAATGCGAGCGTACAGTTCAGTGTACACACCGCCCAGTGTATTATGTGTGCTTTTACCATCGTATCACGGATGAACGGTCGGCTGGACAGCGAGCGACACCCAATCAGTCCCAATTCCTACTGGAAACTTGGGAAAGGCCCCCATAGTCATGCTAAACGCGAAAGAGCCATCGAATAAGGCTCGAGGAATGCGGGGCGCTCCTGTGGGTTCCTTCTGGTACTGACCCATGTCTGTTTGGCTCATGTATTGATATATAAAGATGGACTTGTATTTTCGCTGAGCAGCTGTAGCTGTGCACTAGCTTCTGCTTCTGCGCCTCAATGCCACCTGTGCTCAATGTCACACTTACCTGCTGCCGGCTGTGCGACGGAAATTAGAGGTTCTGAGCATCATTACACCAGAACAAAGTTGACACTATATTGTTGTACATAAAAAGGAAGCTGTACTCGACAAATGCAAGCCTGTGAATGTGCGACTAGGGTCGGAATGGCAGGGCATCATGCAGTAATGCTGATGGTAGGCACTATTGGCTGAAGGTATAGCTCTACATTTGGTTGTACTTGAAAGTTTTAGGCGTCTCTTCTTTTTTTTACCCATGTTCCTTGGTGGGGCATGAACGGGAGATGGAGGCGTGTTCGAGGCACACGAGAGAGAGGCTCTTCGTCACTCTCACTTACTAGTATTGAGTCGCTGTGGGTGAACAAAGGAATTCGCGGTCCTTTATTAGTGCCTGCAGCCAACGTCTTGGCTGTGAGACTTGGTAACTCGATCGCGAACGTCTGTTCTGGAAGTCAAAAGGACGCATGTATCCTACGCCAACATACCTGACAGTCGGCTTTCTTGCAGGTAATTGCCAAATTTGAACAGACTAACTGGAAGCTTCCTTTCCCGTATATTTGCTCTTGTTTTCTAAGGGAAATGAGTGACCGGAGTCATGGCATCGAGGGTCGAAATATCATTCGAAATATGACTGAATCTATTGCCTTGGCCCGGCAAAGTTGGTAAGGTGGCGGCGGTCATATTACAGAACACTGTCCGGCAAGTTCTCACTCAAGTAATTAGCGTCCAGGAAAGCCCTAAAAAACAAAGACTTCACTTTGAAGTTTCAGTGCATGGATTTCCTCCAGCATCTATATCACTGGGGTAAAGCTGTTGCTGTTGTAAACTCGGCATTCTTACATCGGACTAAAGTAAATTTCTCAAAGAGCGATGAAGTGACGAAATCAGACACACATACCTCCAACTTGCGCACATTGCAATTCGTCAAATTCGTTCGGGTACAACACGGGCAGAGTGTGATGGTGGTAGCACGTATTTATTTAAAGCTCGCTTTGAGCACGCGCCTTTTGCGGCATACGTAAGCAATTCATTGACTATTGTTAACTTTAGAAAAAAAAAACACAAGCAGGAGCAAATTCGGAAGAGCTGAAATGTTCAAGCAAAATATTGGTTTTGGTATCACAGTAAGTATTTCGGCAACCTTACTGTTGAAATTGCTCAAATATTATTGCGCAAGAAAAAAGACACGGACGTAAAAGAAGAAGAACACACACCAAGTGCAAACTTTCAACTAAATTTATTGTGCCACTTTATCGGTTTATATATACGTGAAGCACTATCGACTGCGCATGCGCACATGAAGAAAATGAACTGCGCATTCATGTAACATGGTTATGAGTCATGTGATGTCGCCACCAAGAAACTTGGTTCTTTTTCTGTGAGAGCCAGTGAAGGGAAACTAACACACTTATCAACAAATTTCGCAATCATCTGTGCTTCAGTTATTTCACAGACGAGCCGCGTCCTGCCAAGGGACACAATCGTGCAATCGTCCTCGATTGGTCCGCTGACATGATCGCAACAATGAATCGCCAAGAACCCAACGGTGCCATTTTTTACGTTGTTGCGGTGTTCGCGGAGACGATCATTGAAGCAACACCCGGTGGCACCGGTGAGTTCTTGGCGATTAATTGCCGCGATCATGGCTGCAAACCTATCGAGGACGATTGCACGATTGTGTCCCGTGGCAGGACGCAGCTCATCCGTGAAATAACTGGAGCACAGATGATTGCAAAATTGGATGATAAGTGTATTAGATTACCTTCACTGACTCTCACAGAAAAAGAACTAAGTCTCTTGGAGGCGACATCACATGACTCATAACTATGTTACACGAATGCGTAGTTCATTATCTTCATTTAGGCGCATGCGCAGTCTACACTGCTTCACATATATAAACCGATTCAATGGCAAAATAGTTGAAAGTTTTCCCTTGGTGTGGTGTTTTTCTTCTCTTACGTCCGTGTCTTCTTTGTTGCGCAATAATACTTGAGCAATGGATTACCAACTTGCCCAGAATGCTGCTTTTATTACTGTTGAAAATATCACCTGCTTCAGGAATTTGTCTGCATCAGCTTTGCCCGACGTAACCGGCCCTCTTGCACCCTCTTACCATAAGAAGACTTACAACGAGAGTTTGAGAGACTGATGAGCGAAGCGTTTTCGCGAGCAGCAGTTTTTGTAAAAGTTGCCAAAACATTCGTGCAATCATAAAACGATCGCGAATTTGTAATTTATACAAAGGATAATGAAGAGTTGGCACGTATGGACATACTTACACTCCCTTTCAGCCGCTTCGGTTTCTTTCGCATGCGCTTTGCATAACCCAGACGTTTTGTCGACAGTAAACATCACTATTGCGTTGTATAAGGACCCGACGGGGCGTACTGATTGTCTAGTCCGTACTTCACGCAACGATACAGGACACATCGAACGCATTCTGTTGTCGTACTCAAGCACGACAACAACATTCGCACACGTGTCTGTATGAACAACACGTTGTGTTTCAAACGTGACTCGCTGTATACCCCGCAAGGGAGCTTCGCATTTTTGTTCCTGCATTCCTAAAGAACAGCGTTTTGTTGAACGTGTGGTAAAATAGCCTACTGGTATTGCAATTGCTGCTCAGAGGTAGCAGTTGCCTGCCTCGCTCACCAGGGTAAACACGTCTGTTGAAAGGGAAAAGCTACGAACATACCTGCACGGATTTTTCAGAAAGAATACATCGCAGTTGAAGATAAGTTTTTTCCAGCGCCCTTCCGCAGGACTGATTTGCCACATGCATTGCCCTTTTGCCTAAATGACTGGAAAACATAATCTCTGAGAAATCGGCAAGGGTATCCTTTGCATAGCTTTCTGACAATCGAGTGGATGACAATTTTTCCTTTCATGTGCCTTGTTCCATCTCGCGGGATATTGCGGAACTGATTTCCTAAAACGCGCGTTGCTATACAATTCGCCATCACCACCGCCATTTTAAGGGGTAGGATCTCAGTGCAACGCTTATGCTGGCTGAATTCTTGGAATGGAGGCCCTTTCTGCGTGGCCCTTTAGTTGTACCTTTCCGTATCTATCTTCAGCTCAACAGAAAGTGTTGCCCATATGCTCTTGTTCCTATGCTTTACTCTCTGGTCATCGATGTAGAATATCCGGTACCTGGGATTAAATAAACGCTGTTCTAGTGCCTAATGCTGGGGAATGAAAGGCCTATATGTAAGTGCAAACTGCGCGCAGGGTTTACATTCAGCATTTTGCCAAATACTTTGGAAAACTGCTGTTTGGCACGGGGTGTTTGAGCCCAACTCTATTCGTTTCAGTGTCTCTACGACAAAGAACGCGCACGCTTAGCACCTCCTGTGTTACAGTTCCCACGACATATTACACTAAGTGGAGACTTAGGGATAGTTTAGTGGTACTGTATAGCCAACTGCACTAATTTTCTTATTACAAAAAGTCTTGGCACTACAAGGTCAAAGGGAACTCATATTGCCTTCTCCTTTCTTGTGCATTAGTGCACTGATCACGTCATCAGTTCGCAGGGCAGCAGGTTATGCGCAAAGTAGCCGATTAGAGCGCATGAGATCAGGTGGACCTCTCTGCCTTTGTAGAAATGAAATCTTCCCTTGCTCTTTCTGTGTTTGCCTCCAAAGCCAGTTGCACAATGTACTTATCATCAGGAATAAATCTGTATGCACCAGAAAAGTTCGCCATATTGCAAGTTTTTGCTGCCATATTAGGCCTGATGACCTCACCGTTAACTTAGAGACTGTCTGCTTCATATTGTTGATGTATCAGTCCACTTTAATCAGACGCTTTCAGATTGTTATATGCACAACCTTATTCTTCTCGATGAAACACATAAGTTCCAGTCCGACGGGTCTTTCTTTTTAAATAATATGCACACACACAACATTTTCATTTTCTTGTGCAGAAACACTTGTCGTTTATTCAACACATGAATACTTTTTTTGTGCGTATTTTCTTTGTGACACAAGGTAGATGACATTCAGTGAAAAGGCACCTGTGTTGAGGCATGAGTAATGAAATATGAGACGTGATTGACTTTTATAACTTAACGAATACTTAACAAGCACACAAATCGATCGTATAGGAACTCTACACATCAAACGTAACGTATGTACAATCTTCGTATAAAATTAAGTTTGGTGTGAGCATTTGAAAGAGACACTGTACATATGATACAAAAGGCATCCTCCAGTTCATGGACGGTTGTCATGGCTGTCCAAGAAGGAACAAGTCTATTAGGTTCTGCTCATATGGAATCGACAACCATGTACACATGCAGAGGATGCGGAGAGTTGTCTTAGCAATGATGACTACATAAAAAACAAGGTCGTGCAAGTGAATTCTTAGAGTTGCGCAGTACTCGTAACTAGGAACATGTGTAAAGCCTCTTCTGTACCTGAAATAAAACATCCAGGCTTAAATATGTACACCCACTATCACCTGACGCTATCTTCTTTTTTTTCATTTACAATGACAGCTATCAGGGGACCTTTCCTGCCTCTAACCAATGTGCGGCAGATATCAGCCAATACTAAAAAAAAATAATTATAAAATTTGTCCACTACACCGGAGACAAAATTTGGTCAGCTCCGTGTCGTCGGAGAGCAACAACTACTCAAGTCTCCACCGTGGTTTATAGACAACCCAACGTGTGAACATGGGTTTCAGGACTGCTGCGGTTATTACACTTGCAGGAATTTTGACCACATTGTACGGCTATCAGCCAGAACGAGCTGACAAATTTATCAATGCACGCAATTGTTCAGGATCGCCTGTATGCACTGTTACATCCTCCTCCTATCCGGCAATAAAGATATATAGGTACGCACTTCAGATGTGCATTTTACTGCAGGTAAGAAAGACATGCCATTCAAGAAACCACGAAACGCACCATAACGCCCACTGGCAGGATGATTGAAGCATAAATAAGGAATGTAAAAAAAAATAAAAGAAGGAAAATCAAGAGCATTGCTTGAATGATCGCATGACCAAGCAAGTATTTCACACAAAAAAATAGGCAATTGGGTTTACATCGAGGTTTCAGAGAGGCTGTTTCTAAACAACAACAACAAAGAAAAAAGACAAAAGGCCAACAACAGGGAAAAAGGTGTTGAAGAGAGAGCGTATGGAACTTTTACACTGTGCATCATCTCTACGGAATGTCGTGAAAGGGGCTGTGGCCTAGTCGGCCATAGAAATTTTAGAGGAATCTCGAAGGGTGTTCAAATCTTGATAAGAACGTTCGGAATGTTATACGAAGGCCAAGTATAAAAGGCATCAGTACTGACATTGATTTTACGGCCACCGTATACAAGAAATATTTCTCACTCCCGTAAATGCTAAGAAGAAATATCCTTAAGCTACCATCTCGTCTAGGATATTATCTACGTGTTCAAATACAGCAGTATTAGCATATTAAATATTAGCCATAGTCTGCGCATATCTTTGGCATAGTCGCATTTCAACAGTGCTAGTCACCCCAGCTCGGTGTTTTTGTCCTTCATGCTGGACAGGAGACATAAAAGTCGCGGATTCAAGTCGTTCTGTGTTCTATATTCGTCGTGTAAAACACTAACATGTCTGCTCAGAGAATTTTCGACAACTTGGCGCTCACAACCACTGAGCGTAACACTGTTCTGTGTCTCCATGGATGGTTTGTTACTCCATGGAGGAAGACAGATTAAACCAACATCTTTGTGTCGAACAGGGCAGCAGCTCTACGGGATTCCGCTTGATGACAGCCGGAAGAAATTAGTATTGAGCAATATTCTAAACCATCGTACAAATGACTCTGTTGACAACACCCTATCTTTCCCCTGATGTCTTGAGGACATGCTTGAGCCAGCCTAATGGCATCGAACCATTTCAAGGATTGAAATGGGCCTCGCAAGGAATCGGGCACATCGCGTCATAGCTGTCGCGACAATGAATTCTCTACGTAAACACAGTAGAACCGACCAGATGCACCGATTTCGGTCAAACGTAACAGACACCTCCTATAGTAAAGTATTTGGCACACTGCGCTTAGTGCTGGGCGAGCCCTTCACTACCAGGGCCTCCAGACGGGGTCACCGAACATCGCTGCCGGGGCCCGGCGTATGACGCCGAACGTGTGCTGTTCGAGCTCGGCCACGTAGTTGTCGTCACTGGCGGCCGACGTGGTCGACTCCGAATCGCTGAAGGGGCTCGCCGGTGCACTGACGCCGGAGGAAGAGGAGGTAGAATAGGCTGAGGAGCGGCTCCCGGTGGCCAGGTTGAGCGGACTCGACACGGACAAGCCGGGCAGGTCACCGTTGGTGAAGCAAGGATGGTGAGTCGCGACAGCGTAAGAAGCAGCAGCAGTGACATCGCCGTCTGAGATCTCTTGCTTGACGATGACGCGACTAGCAGCCATAGTGACGTTAGACGTGCTGACGTGGGAGGTGGCAGCGGCGTTCGCCGCAGAAGTCGACGAAACGTGCGAAACGGCCCTGGCGGTGCCCGTCTCCTCGGTGTCCATGGCCTCCGCTGCCTGAACCGCCGGATGCATGGAGGCCAGGCAGGAAGCCAAGTGTCCCAGGAGCCGAGACCGAAGGGAGTCGTCCACGTCCGAGTTGCACACGAAGCGGGACACCTCACGGGCGCACTCAGCAAAGCCTTCCTGGAATCGCATTTCCATGGCAGGCGTCGCTGTTGAGAGAACAAAGAAAACAAAAAGGTGACATTGAGGTTACTTGGTTTGTTCACGGATCAATAAGCTGACTTTACTATGTGGGACAATTGGAACAGGTTTACCTAATTCTTTTTAGTTAATAGTTGTATATAGTCATGCAGTTGTTTGTGGTCTAGATCTCTTTTATTTTACAGCGAAAAGCCCTTAGATGTTGTTTGGATGCTACATGTGTACGTAAAGGTGGGGAACACACGAAATTCCGCAGACACTTGACTGCTTACATGTGTGAATGCGAAAACGGCTTAGTCCCTTTGGTGAAAAAGATGTTTTCTGGGCGTTCCTTGTCCAGCTGAAGCTCTCGCCTTCGTTTTTACTGTGCCTCGGTAAGAACAAATGCGAACGCGCTAAGTGCCTCAACGCGCTCGCTTGTCCGCGAGCGGCTCGTTACTCGAAGGATCGCTTAGCGGCATTCAATTGGATATTAATTATTTTTATTGTATACACTCATGACGTGGCGCCACCTCCTACCAACTGGCTACCCCATCACGTGCCCAGCGACGCACGCACTAGGCCACACGTTTAGTCAGCCAGATGGCTGCGACGTCACGTGCCCAATGAGGCACGCACTAGGCACACATTTAGTCAACCAGAACCACGGAGCCGCCGTGGCGTTGGAGCAACGTGCTTGTCTCGCCCCCTGGCAGCCCGGGTTAGATTCCGACCCAGACCGAAATTTAGGTAATTTACAGGAACTTCCCTGAGAAACTTGACGTCAATTCGAGCACGTTTTTATGTTTTTATTGTTTGCCGTCGGCCATTTTTGGTACCATCATTCGGTTACGCCGCCGACTACAACGCCGGATTGTCGTGTAATGATTTCGCATTAGAAACAACCCGCCCTAGCAGTCGTCGTCACTAACACGAGAAGGAGAAGTTATTCTCTGTGTTACATATCTATAGTTTGCTGAATGTATGCGCGGATCCGGGTAGTGCTTATTCCCTTTTATGACACACATCAGCCACTTTTCTTTTACAAGGTGCGTCGGGACATTGATTCGTTGTTTCATAAAAGTACCTTCCAGCGACAAAGTAAAGCAGTGTTTTGGTACGGGCTAATTGGGATTCTATTGCAAAGATCACTTACAGCGCTTACAGCGCTTGTCTTCGTCGTTCTTTCGGTCTCTCTGTCTATTTACGCGCTGTAGGTGATGTTGACAAAGTAAAGAATCAAATGTAGTAATCGTGTATCGGCGTTTTTTACACTATTTTCAGCTTGGCACCAAGAAGTAAATTTCTAGGACATTGGTTATACGATCTACGCAATTTCGCAAACATTGCCCGCTAAGATGGCCGCCAGTGCGTAATTACGAAAGGACAGAACTTCGCTTCAATACCGGAAACATTTAATCATTTGAAGGGTAAACTACGACTTACGAGGCAGATGGTGACCCTGGTGAATGCCCTGGAGGTGTCGTACGGTCATTTCCAATATGTCAGCCTTTTCCAATTTGGCGTTGCGGGGGTTCTGCACAAAGAAAACGAAAGTGACGATGAGCAAACATCATTCAAATACTCGTCAAGATGCAAAAGCGGCGGCGAGATTTGCTCGAGGTGATAGCGTGATCGATAGCCTATGGCTTGCACGGATTTCATTGCAGGTATTAGACCCCGAGGGAACAGAAGACGGATCGACTCATTCAATCAAGGCAACAGAGAGTCCTGTCCAACAAAAATAAACTAATATAAGCACACAAAAAAACATATGAAATGCATTCAGAAAGTGTACCACACCATGGAGGATCATTCAAGGCTGCTCAAACAATTTTCGTGGCCGTCGTATAAAAAAGCCCGCCTAAGTTCTTTCGCTTTCTTGAACGGAGCCTTAGCTTTAAGCTCCACCCATATTTATGCGCAGAAGCGTGCGAAAGGGTCTTGATGTGTGCGCAGTCCCGGAGGATCGACCCAACGAAAGGGTAAGGAAGCGCGCGGCCCAACACAAGGGAACGGGGTCAATGCATTACGCAATATGTCGCCGCTGGGTGGGTGGGGCAGGCCGAGCTGCCATAGTAAAAGCGGCAAAGGCACACACGCAACAGGGCGCTCTGCCGCATATATATCATGCTCGAGCGTACGACGACCGCCGGGCGACAAACGCTATCGCGCGCCGTCAGAGGTCAAAGGGTGATACGGGAAGAGCGAGACAAGGTCGTGAACCCTGAAGCCACGGGTGGGGTTACGAGGAAGGCGCCCTGCGTGTCGTGGCGCTTGAGTCACGATCAGTATGCCGAGCTCGCGTAACCTGTCGACCCCTCTTTATGGTGGATGACTAAACCGAGCACGGGAGATCCCGCTTCTGGGCTGGGGTGTGCTCCTTGCTCTCGGAACGACGCTTCGAGAGCGTAGATTTGACGAAAAAAAAAAAGGAGTGGCACCGCGTCAGAGAGTAGAGAGACGTAAAAAGAAATGCCTCTGCGACTGCGAAGCATCCCAAACAACCCCCCTGTCTCTCTCCTCTCACAGCACGGTATAGAGCCCGCAGTTCCTGAAACGAGACGGGTAACCTTGGCTTCCTCGCGTCGGGGTCGGGTTCACCGCGCGCCTGAATGGGGCAACGGCGCATAGAGGTCGATGATCAGATCTCGGTCGTACATACGCGCGACCACCCGCGATATACGCGTTTACGCACGCCCAACGCGGCCACGGGGCGCACCCCTGTCGGCCCGTGATGCACGACGTGCGGTTCGCGAACCTTCACCCCTGTCTCCCACCTCGCTTCTTGTTCTTCTTCTTTCTCGCGAGGGTTTAAACGCAGAAGGCGCGCACGCATTTCACGTCACGTGTGTTTGCGAACTAATAACGCGCTCCAAAGTGCCAGCTGTAAATCAGCATCGGTCCAGCCCGCAGCGTCTCCCAGGAGCTCGAAGCGTGTTACGAGATTGAGCAAGGCGGCGCATTTCGGGGGATCTGGTAGTGCTTGGTGTATGTCGCGAACAGCTGTCGAGCTCGTCGTGATGGGAGACTTTATTCTTTTTTTTTGGGGGGGGGGGGAGAAGGGGATGAGCAAGGGCTGGTGCTTGCGTGTCTTCATTCAGCCACCAAGCGAGATGGAGTTGAGGAGAGACGCACGCCTTAGCAGTGACGTTACTATTCGTCCCCCGCCCAAAGACGAATTCGTAAGCAGAAGTGCTGATGGAATAAGTGTTTGACTCGAAAACACGAGCAAATGTAAGTAGACAAAACACCTTGCCGGTTGCGCGAGATACGGGATAAGGGTGTCGCCATTGCATATGGCATTGCGCAAGTTTCCCTACAAGCATACTGAGGCCAACCCGTTATCCGAGTTATACTACTGTTTCTTGCAGCCATCCTCACGTTTCCTTTTCTTTTTTTTCTCTCTAGGACAAGCTCTTGCAAACTCCAGCCGCATTATGCAAGTTGTGATGACGAAGGGATCTTTTTTTAGAAGTCATTGCTGAGTGCGTCCACAACTTCATCCTCCGAGAAAAAAAAAGAAGATTGTTGCTTCTACGCGGAAAAGCACGGCGTGCTACCCGATACCGACAGCACGCTCATGGCCCGGGGAGTTTCGTGCGCGCCATTCGTGTCAAGCCTTCATTGACCGCAGGAAGAACGCGTCGCCGACAGGCTCCTCGGCTCCACCGCCAAGTACGCGCGTGACGATTCGTCTTCACTTCTCGGTCGCACACGTGCGTCCCGCGAGCTCACCGCGATAATAAATTCGCAATAAAGAAACGCGCCTCGGCTCGTGAGGAAAGTATCGTCCATTGTGGTCACTGAAAGGAAAGAAAGCGCGCCAAAACCTACGCGCGCGACTGCACGCGCCGCTGCTCTCCAAAGGAAGCAACAACGGCGTAAGAAACGCGCTGAGGAGGAGTTGGCGCGCTTTCAAACAGCGAGCTGGGCGCGTGACTGACCCACATGTGGAGGACGGGAGCAGGCGCGCGCACGCGTACGCAGCGGCACGCCACCACCTTTCAGTCGGGGCCAAGCGAGCCGCGAAACATCGGACACTTTCTCCATTATTTTCCCTTCCACCCGTTGAGTCCAACACTGCCGTAAAGAACGGAAGTAAAGTTTAAAAAAAGATAGAAGAAGATGCCGGCCCTCGGCATAAAGCACGCGCCCGGTTGCCCATCGCTGCCGCACAAAAGCCCAGCAGCAGCAGCGGAGGGCGAGACCATGAGAAACGCATTTTTCCGAGTCCTTTCCGCACCACGCCTGAAGAGCTCGGTGTTTCTCTGCCGCCAGCAAACGCGTGCGCGGGAAACGAGGGGCTTCCGGCCAAGGTCGCACGCGGCGGCCACGCGGCTCAAAGACGTATAGGCGCGCCCGACGGTCAAGCCCGTGGCCAACCACCGCCTCTCTCTTCTTTTTTTGGCTGCTTTTTTCTTAGCGCTCCACGAGCGGTGCCCGAAGGAGCGCGTGGCGTGCTGGCGCCAGCGAGGAAGGCTGCCACGGCGGCGGCACGAACCGTTCAAGAAAGACGCGTTCCCGGTAGCGTGTCGGAAGCGAGGAGCCAGGTTTCAGGGAGTGGCTGCTCGTCCCTTTCCTTCCGTCGCTCGATGCGGGACCGCTGGTAAAGACTCCCCGCTGGAGCCGCAGCGGGGGGCGTAACGCGCCGGGGCCGCGGGCAAACGGGAATCCCCTTACCTCTAGCCCCCAACCAAGCCGTGCCAGCTCTTAAGCTACCGGCGGCTTCTTCAAATTAGTGCTGCCATTAGTACCTGACCATACCGTCTCCACCCCTCCCCTCGTCTCCCGCGGCGGACAAGCGCGGGGGCACGCTTCTTCTGGGAGCCGAAAAACTGGCGCTCCCTTGTGCACGACGCGAACGAAGCAGGAAGCGAACGAGCCAAGCGACGATGGTCACGTCGTTCGTTTACACCGGGGCTACACTAACAGGCTAGCATGGCCTCAAGTGTCCAGAAGCCTCCCATTTGGGAAGCAACGCGCCCTCTCTCTTTTCAGGCGGTAAAGGTCCGTCACAATGCGTTCGATCCACTACGCCTGCGGCGCACGGGCCTGAGCTGAGAGAGTACTGAAGGCGCCGCCGATGACTAAGCCTTACGCTGCAAGTAGCGGCTGCAGACAAGAAAAGCCGGCCAGAGAGGGGCCCCTGGCGCCTCGGTCCAAGCTGTCCGTCGGGCTGGGCGCCCGAAGTCGTATAAGTGCCCTAAGAGACACCGGGCCATCTTCCTTTCTTGTCATCCGCGCCCACCGCATTTGATGACCTCGCCAAAGGAGAGGCAGAGTGGTCGCTACGCGAGCGAAAGGGAAGCCATTGTCGCAGCGAAAGTTGTTATGCCTTAGCTTCGGGGCTGTGTGTACCATGGGAATGGGGAGAGGGACGTGCGCGGACAGCGGTGTCGATGATGAGTGCGGCCAGTCAGGGAAAGAAAAGAACGAGACGGGAAGTAGAGGTTCCTAACCGAAGCGATTCGTCTTCCTTGGCAACTCGGACGGCCGGCCTGTCCCGGCAAGCGAGGTCGATAATCACCGCGCCTGCCTTCTTGCTAAAATTAACGTCGCCCTCTTCTTTTCGAGGAAAGAAGCAAACGACCGAGGGAGACGGGTGTTCGCTCAAAAACGGTTTTGTCGCGATCGGGCTCGGCGTTTGCCGACGCGCGGCTCATTAAAAGAGCGTGGCGAGATTCGTCTGTGCCTGTACTGCTTTGACTTTTTCTCTCTCTCTCTCTCTTCTGGACCCCGAGGCGAACGCTCTTCACCTTGTCTGCGCAGGATATGGTAAGGCCACCGGAAAAGTAATAAAGAACGTGCTAAACAGAAAAGCACGCTAACGAGTGTCAAGCGCAGTAGAGTGCGCTGCATGCTTTGCAGGTAGGCGAGCTGACGACAACGCAGGTGCTTAGAATCCTGCCTGACCTTTCTTTTATTATTTCCTACAGTCGCCTAAAGGCGGGCTTGTGCTGACACGTATTCTCACGTGTCAGCACAAGCCCACGTCTCTACCTCGGGCATTCCTGAGGTAGAGGAGGAATCGTAGTTTTTTTTTTCACAACGTGCCTCTAGTAGTTTCACAACGTGTGCTTGCAGCTTGCTAATATGTACACGTATTTGAAGCGTTTCTTTCTCTCTCTTCTTTTTTCTTTGCTGATATATCTTGAAGAAGTTCTTGGGAGCTATCCTTATTTGCGTAATGAAAGAATGAGGCGTACGAAATGATGAGAGGCAAGCAAAACGTCTTACTGGCAGGTTCTCTCAAGGTCGTATTTTACTGAAGCTCACAAATTCTTTCGTCGCTGTTAACTCCGAATGTGCGCCACGCAAATTGAAGGAAGATTCGAGTATCTGTCAGAGAACTTACTCCATAGAACTGCGACTTTATCGCGCGACTATCGATCATTGTAGAGAACGCGCGTGCAATCTTGTGCATTGCCGCGCGCAGAGAGTGATCTATTGATTGACTGGCCGGGTATGCCATCGTACATCAAATAGGTTGCAGTGGTGGGCTGTAAAATAATTTTCACCCTCTGTAGAAAGTGAAAAGAGAGCTCTTAACGTGAAGGGTTAAGCAACGTTAAGCAATGTTAAGCAAGGTACACAAGAGTGTGTGCGAGCGTGCGTGTGTGCGTGTGGGTTCAACACTTCGCCCCTCTCAGAATGAGGCTGCCGGAGACGGGAATCAAACCCTTGACCTCGGGATCAGTGGCAGAACGCAGAGCCAGATGAATGGGTCGCACGCAAACAATAGGCTGGGGAACAGGCAGGACACGACCAGAAAGGGGTCGAGAAAGACTGGCGCGGCAACACTGAGAGACGCCCGATTGATAGCGGCATAAACTTTGGAACAGCAACAACATCAAAAAACAAGATTAGATAGAGGAAACGGAATCGAGCATGCCAATTTACATCGTTAAGGACGCGCCGGGCTCTCCACCTCACCCCTCAATTTCGGGCAAATTTAGTGTTCTTTTTTCGTGACACTGGCTTCCCCGTGTTAATAAGACGGCAGAAAGGATGCAGCAGGTACGGTTTTTTTTTTTTCGCCAGAAAGAAACGAACACTGCACGTGTCGCAATTCGAGAGGCGCATCGTCCTTGGAGAACGGCGAGGAGAGGGAGGTGCTATACATAGACAGGAGCTGGAAGGAATCACGAAGCCGTTCAAGAAATGAGAGAGAGAGAGAGAGAGAGAGAGAGAGAGGAGGGTGAGTGCGAGAAAGCTGTCAGACGTATAGACTGGCCAAAGCACCGCACGCGACGTTGATGATGCACGCTCTTCGCTTTCCCACACCATTGCGTTTTGTCACTTTCTTTAAAGCCTTGCTTCCTTTCTTGCTTGCTTTTCGTGGAGCCACGGCTTCGCGAGCACCTGTAGACGTGGTAGCTGGCGTGACACGACGGCAGGGGGCTGGGTGTCGGCAGCAGGTGCGACGAGAAGACACGCCGCGCAGAAGATGGTGACGTCGCGGTTAGTCACGCGGCCGTCAGCAGCACCCGTTCCCTTTGGCTCGGACATTTCGGAACGCGGTCTCGCCACTGCGTGGACGGTTCGGAGGTGGGAAAGGTCCAGAGAACGCGACGCTCCTTCTTCCGGCGCTGTACTATCGAGTTGTGTGGCACGCCGTAATTATACGGAGGACGGGAACTGGCAAAATAAAGAGGCGGCCGGGGAACCGAAGTTCTAATCTTGCAGGGCCCGAACAAAATAAGTAGCAGGGTGCGGGTACGTCATTGCCACGTCGGCTGAGTTTACGGATCAAGGCTTTGTGATAGCTGTTTCTGTCGCTGTCGCATCCGTTGTGCATTGTTCGCATCGGTACGCTCGAGTAAACTGCATAAGTGTCGCCGCTGTGGCGTAACCGCACAAATGACGAGAAACATAAGAAAACGTCAGCAAATTATATATATATATATATATATATATATATATATATATATATATATATATATATATATATATATATATATATATATATATATATATATATATATATATATTATAATTTTGTCGTCGCATACCAGTTCGCAGGCATGTGCCGGCTAAGTAAACAGTTGCCGCTAGCAGATGATAATACAAGCAAAAAAAAAAAATAGAGATCTTTAGAAGATGTGCAGCTATCCGTTGCTTTCAATGTGCAGTTAGGTGTGGAGAAACAACACCGCAAGGGATTTGAAAAAAAAAAGACGTAGGAAGAAATGAAAGCCAGCCAGGAAGATGGGAAACCTTTAGCGATCGCCTTTTTGCATGCTTCACTTATGCCCTTTTCTTTTATCCCGTGAGTTTACGTCGTGAAGCCCTAAAGATTATGATATGCGATTATAGATGCGCTTTCTCCAACTTCGACTGGCATAGGAAACTGCCGGCGTAGCATGTTGCATCGGTCGACTGGTGGCGCTTAAAGTTCAAAATCAACACGTGGGCGATATGATTCGACAGCGGAGCCCCCTCCTCCAAACAGCATAGCGGAGGGGCCTGCGGATTAATTACAACTGCCCCTTTTTTACGGTGCACCTAAACACACCAACACGAACGTGTACTACGTTCATTGATTCGGATAATGGCACTGTATTCGAACTCACGACCTCGTGGGTTCGAAAACAATATCTCCTGAGCCATCGTGACGAATTGCCGCTCGGCCTCTCTCTCTCTCTCTCTCTCTCTCTCTCTCTCTGGTTCTTCTGTTGTTCCTCGCAATAAAGCTCTCTCTCTCAACAGCAGAACCCTCACTTCACCTCGGGCTCCACCACACACCCACCGGTCACGATCAAACTCGGATTACCCGCTCCGCCAGACGGGTGCAGCGGCAGCCGCACAGAGAGGGAGCGAGGAGCAACACCTGCTTCCGCACTCGGCGAGGTGCCGGTGCTTCCGCCCCGACCGACAGAATGCGGCGTGGCCTAATCAGCGGCGCAACGTAACGAGAACGGACCGGGCCGCGCGTGCTTCTTTTTGTGCGCCGGAAACAACAACGGCCGCGCGCTCACGAGCGGTGGCTGCAAACGGTGGCTTTTCGCCGTAGGCAGGGGCACGCGGTGAGAGTGAAAGGGGAGACGCATTGAGGCGAAATAGCCTTGACACTTGACCCGTTGTTGCCCAATCCCGCTGGCTAGCAGCTGAGGGCCCACGCCGACGGGTGAGAGAGAGAGAGAGAGCGGTGGAACTCTGGTGAGAACAAAGGCAACGGTGCGTTGGAGATTACCGGTATAGGATGGTTGGAGGACGCGGAGGGCGAGGCTAATGGTGAACACAGGTGGAGAGTGTTGTGCGGGTTAGAGGGGAGACTTGAGCACCCATTTAGAGAAGCAATGAACGGATGGGTGGTATCCATTGCGCGCTGTGGAGAGCGAAGATGGGTCTGCACATCACTCCGGTCGGCGGGGAGAGAAGTGTGGGTCCACTGTCGAACCCCGGTTTCCATGTCTGCGAGCCTCCCGCGCACGTCTAGGCGTTAATTACGTGTGATTCTGTTTTTTTTTCTTGTTTTTCCCCTTGAGTAGTCGTGAAAGAAAGGCCGGATTTTCACCTACGAAAAAGCGATTTGCGAGGAAGTCGATTAATTATCCCATGGACTTGATACTAGATCGTCTCGTGAGTGTAAGGTATATCCTCATTTAGCTGGTTTTGTTGAACTGTCCTTTCTTTTTAATCTTTCTGCAAGGTAGGCAAAGCTTGTTTAGCTTTGCGTGTATAATCGTGAGATGAGGAACCGTTTCCGTGCGAGATTGCACAAATTGGTCGCGACCGCAGTGTAATTAGCGCGAACGAAAGAGTGGTCATCGTTTCAGAACCGCTTATCCGTCACGTTGCGCGACGCTTACGTGCGGAAGGAAAAGTTAAGCTTTTGCGGACAGTGAACTGGTGTAAAACCGGACGGCAATTAACTAAGCACTTCTAAAGCATGTTGCTCTCTCCTGTTCTTAGTCAACAGGGACGCAAACCTCCCCGGAGTAGCGAAGCAGCGCTCCGTGCTCGTGAAGTCCCTGTCGTGTCGAGCTTAAAGCCGTTTCGTTTTCATAGGCTCTTTAAGAGCTGCCCGCCGCCGTTCTTGATGTGACAAAAATTCGCGCGTCGTCCGGTCCTGTAACGTGAAAAACTAGCGCGGTAGCGCAAGGGGGGGGGGGGGGGGGGGGTGTCGCATCTGAGAGAGAGAGAGAGAGAGAATGCAGAGAAAGACAGGGAGGTTAACCAGAGGAAGTTCCGGTTGGCCACCCTGCACGCGGGGAAGGGTTAAGGGGGAGATAGAGAGAAAGTGAGACGAGCAATAAGAAGGCGCGTACACTATGTAGAGCGGTAGTGGGCGGCGTTCTTAAAGTGCCGCACCTGAGATTCCTTCTTGCTGTTTCCGTCCAGCAGTAGACTCTTGAGTTGGGCCAGGCTGTGGTTGATGCGCGCCCGGCGACGCTTCTCCATCAAAGGCTTGGACGCCTGAGAGAAAAGAGAGAGAGAAAAAAAAGGGGGGGCGCCATTTAGTTGCGGTGGCATTAGCCGTAGCTGGGAGTAAGTGGGATTAGTAACTGGAAGCGTTTGTAATGAAAGCACCGTCAGCACGATTGTCATCATCGTCAGCCTACTTTGTGTCCACTGCCCGACGATTTAGGCCTTTCCCGCCGACCTCCCTTAACTCGTTAGGATGTGGGTTATCGCGCTGCTCTCGACTGTGAAATGCAAGGAGCCTATGACCTCGAAATCGTTTGTCAGCATTTGTTCCTTATGGGTTTTGCAGTCCTGTGACTCTTGTGACTGATTAACAAAAGCAAGCGTGATCTAATAACTTCTACGGAACTTGTACCGGCGTGAACCTCTCCCTCCTTGGACCAGAAGGGAAACCCACACTTTGAACGCAGTATAAGCATGTAACTATGATTCGCATAATGCAAGCATCCTATTAAAAAAAAAGTCTTCTATAGGGTGGTTGGTCTTGCACATATAAAAGCTACATAAATAAACATTTCTCGCTTATAGTCACTTCCGGTACAGAATACAAATTATACAGTTCTGATCTATAGTTTTCTTTCTCATCTGCCTGCTTTTGTTAAAACTTGTTCTTTACTGCTACGTGCGTCATCCGCATTCGTGCAGGTCATGCGTTTCTGACGTAATGTCCAGACGGCCACAAAATTATGGTCAAAGCAATCAGGATGCAAAGTCACTATGGTCGTATATATGCTTAGCAGGGAACAAGGTCATCGGCGCTGTGCGTCTTTCTAAGACATTTTCCTCTAATGCATGCTGGGCGCTACTCCCAAGAATGATATAGCAAACTCTCATATTCTAGAACGGCAATGACGCACGAAAACGAGTACCAAAAAAAAAAATCGTATCGGCAAAGGCTTCTCCAATATTGGCATATCTATAAGCCCATAAGCCGGTGAGTGAAAAAAAAGAGAGAGAGAAAATGGCGGATCTCAGAAAGGTGTTTTACTAATCAGATCCTGTATGCGCACGCAATACAGTCGTATTTGCATATGCATATCGAGTATATATAGAGCCGGTGAAAGCGCATCGCACAGAGAAATGTTTTAACCAGATGCCCTCCCAAGCACTGAAGGTCGTCCCAAGGCTTCCTTGAGACAATTCTTACGGAACCGGTTGCCATGGGATCGTCTGTGAAGCGAGAGATGGAACACCTGACGCAAGCTACAAAAATGCCTTAAGCGAAGGAACACATTGTCATTATCCGTTGCTTGCTCAGCAATAGCAGAATCGTTGAATTTTCAGTGCTGACAGCGAGCTGACTGCGTTGGCGAACTGGGGCGAGTCATTTCCATCGGAATTTCCTGTCACGAACAGCCACGTACAGTTTCGATCAATAATCGATATCTAATGGAAGGAAGAGGCTTCTGAAGTGCAGTCCACGTCTTTCTGCCACGCAAATGTCCAACATTAAGATAGTTCTTGCTATAAGTTGGAAGGAGAGAGCAATCGACACTATCAAATGCGGCCAGCTGTTGCACGAAATGTAACAAAATGCTATCGATGTCGTTTGCGCAAAACACAACACCGACGCAGGCAAGCGAAGGACTTCATAGCTCGGTGTCTCTTTTACAAGGTAGTGCTTCTGTATATATACATACAGCGCACCACAGCAAATAATGAAGACTGCCTGCGAACTCAAGTGGTTGTAGCAACTAACACGCCTTCGTAACCATCTTGTATACCGGACCGCCACAGGAAAAAGCTATATGACGCACTATACGCGAGGCTTACAAACAGTTTGTGGATGTGAAAAACAGACGCAGCTGTATGTTTCACGGCGTGCAACATGCACTGATATGCACCCAATATAAGCGAAAAAGAAGCGATAAGTTGTCATCGTCGCAATTATCGTGGCGAGCCCACAGGGTGTGAAAGTCGCGAGTATGGCGCATCAATTACGCACACAAAAAAAATAAAGGAAAAGCATAGAGAACTGCAAATAGTCCCCGAATCCACACGGGTGAGTTGCAACGAACGGATGACGATATTGGCTTGACGTAAAGCCAATGCCCCCGTGGAATTTGTAAGCAACATGCTTGCGCGCGCTGCATCCTCATATCGCGGTAAAACATGCTGCGCCGTTCTGCCATAGTTGGATCAGTTCGTTGGTAACCGCGGTGAGATAGAACAATATAGCAAGACACACTGAAATGGGGCAGCACTTTTAAAGGTCAGCGTGACATGTTGACGCCATGAGTGTACGTCACCAACGTATGTCGGTGCTCGTCGAATACTTGTCTAGAGTTGATAATGTTTTGAGAAGCTTCGGCTGACGGCTATTTTCTTTCCCCAAGCCAATCCCATGATTCAATTTCAGTGTTCTGCTAATCGGTTCCAATACCTTTTTCATGGGTGCCGTTGGTAGTGGTAAAAGGGGAGCGGGGAAGGGGATGTGTTTATCTGTGCACATCGTCTTGTAGGTCTTAGTTGTAGTTTAACAACTTAAAAAATGAAAAAAAAAACGTAAGTCAACTGCGCTGGTGAACATCACCATCCGCTGCGTTGCGGTGGGGTGCAGGTCCGAATGAAGCGTTACATTTGGAGACGTCATTGACGTAAGGTGGTTTCAAATGAACTGTACGGAGGATTGCACACGGTCTCAATTGTCTCACCGTTATCGTCTATAGCACGCGATAAGCTTGCGAGTAATTCCCCTGCGTCATCATTCCATGGTTTTCAGCGACAATGTGTCTCCATTGATGGCGAGTGAAATAATCAATAGGCTTCGCCTATCTCTATACTACGTATCCCTTTATTTAACGGCAACAAAGCTGTCTGCAGCCTACAGAGTTCTGCGCCGTTGGAAGCTTCTTATCGAGGAAATTTTCCGAGCACATCGTCTCGGTCGCAATGAAAGAATTCGTGTTATCGGCGCCCGCTTCTCAGTTTATATGTCGCTTTCACGGTCACAGCAGAGAGGGTGTTTCCTGGGGAGTCGGATGGAAAGATTCTGTTTGAGATACTGCGTACGGCATCTTTGGGACACAGAGATGGCGATGAAGGTGGATATCTGCGTTACAGCGCTTATAGCTTCCAGAGAAAGCTTGAAAGAATGTACACACAGCCGCATGAATGACGCGACACTGACGAGTATAGATGCTCAAGAGCAGGAGGAACCAGAGTAGGAAACACATGAAGTATATAGGCCAAATAGAAATTATACAAAATGCAATAGCTTCTTACATGCATCCCCACTGGGTATAATCTACGGAACACGTACTAACTTTTCTTTTTGAGTTACATCTGTAATTCTCAACATTGCTCTTTAGCGACATATTGCTGGACCTTGATAATTACAAGCACATGAAAGGCAATAAGAAGCATTGGAAGTAAGGAAAGAGAACAAGAGGTGAAAGGCAGAGAGCTTGGGTACTCTACACATGCGGATGGTGTAAGGGATTAGAAAAGATAAAAAAAAAAACAAGATCAAAAATTTAAAAAGGAAAACATCAGTTTGCACATTCTATATTTTTTCAATGAGTCCTGTTTCCTTTAAAAAGCACACTATAGCGCTTTTAAAGCAGTTCGCCTGGGACCAAGGTCCAAGAATTCTGCCTTCCGTAAGGGGACGGTTGTCAATCCTGTCGAGCGTGGTGCTGAGGACTTCGAGCACTGAAACGACGTCAATCACACAGAAGGTAAGTTATCGTCTCTTTGCAGCCGCAAACTTCAGAAATTGGACTTATGGCCACTCCGATGAGGTAAAAGTGCGCGTTAATAAAAGCTACTCAAAGCCAAAGGCGAAAGATTAGAGCTAACTCACGTCGTGGTAAATCATGTGGAAGGCTGGAGCTGCCTGCCAGACTGGACTGTCCACTCGGAATATCACGTACGCACATTTTCGTGTGAAAATTACCTATCGGAAAGCACATGCGTCAGTGCCAACGTTGCGCGTGGCAATTAGTAGAACGTGCGTCATTAAGGCGGAAAGCAACCCCTCCCCTTCTCCTCACCTTCTTCCTCTCGTTGAATATCTGCGTACTTCGTAATTTCAACCCATTCGCTTCGTAACTTAAATATCAGAGGGAGTACATTATCCAGTCAGTGAGGCAATGGTGGCGAATGCGCCGATAAAGGAGTTCAATTGTCGCTGAGAATATTGCGATGGCCACAGCAAAAATGGCTGTGGCTTAGCTAAGGTTAAGCCCAGGATGCGAAGCATACTAGCCTTTATTTTAGTTGTTGAACCACTGTTTAGCCTGGTGAACTGCTGTTGCTTGGCTATATTTGGTTCGGCTAGACGAAGAAACAACTCATGCAGGCGAGCGCACGAGCTGAGACCCGGCTATGTAGCTACGCGGCCGCAAGCGAGCGCACAAGTTGAGCCTCCGCTTTTGCAGCTGGTATGACGTCATATGGTAGCTACGCGGCCGCGCGCGGCGCAGCAAGGAAGAGCGTGGTTGTGCGGCTAGTATGTTTCGCATAAAAACAAGCAACAGGTGGTACCGTTATGTCCAGTTCTCTTATTGCCACTGAAAGCAGAAAGCCGATAGCGGTATCTTGTAACGGCGGTTTCAAGTAGCGCCGCTCATGAGCAGAAATGCCTCTCTTCCTTATTTCCATAATGAAACAGTCGTCTCTTGATTTTAAACGGCTCACGTTGAGACCGTGGCTCCGCTTTCGCGACAGCCTACGGGCGACTCCAGATGTATACTGTTCGGTAGTAAGCCATATACGGCGAGAGGCAAGACCATGAGCAAGGCTATATATCCTCGGAGTCTTTGCGGGGCTCGTTGCTTATCGGCCAGGCCGCCGTTGGCTCGCTGAGACGCTTACCCCCTCCCCCTTTCTCCGTCTTTCCTAGGATAGCTTTCGCTAGACGGACACGTCCTTCCCTTCTTATCGGGACCGTGGCTCCTACGTCATCGCGTCTCGACACGTTTAGAGCTCCGCATGAGCAGCGGCGGCGAGGTGGGGCGATCCCCCAGTACGGCAAGTGCGGCCGGCGTGTATTGTTGGCTCCTTTTCTGGCTGAAGCGGCGCGATAACGATGGCACGCCGAGCGGCCGTTGATAAAGAGCCTCACAGATAGAACAAAGGAAACGCAGAAGAAAAAAAAAAGCAGCTAAAGTGTGTAGCAGTCTGCCCACTGCTCGACCAATCGGAGGACGAGCGTGGTCGCGCGCGCGCGCGCGCTGGGCACGTGCTCGGCTGACCTATCAGGCGCCGGACCCGGTCGGAGGCATGCGCGCCGTGCCTCCACGGACCACGCTCGGCGCGTGTTTCGCCGCGCTGACGCACGGAGTTGCCGCCGCGCGCTTGTGTGTTCCTATTTCTCGCCCGGGCGGCACTCTCTCTCTCTCTGTCTCTCTCTCCCGCCCCTCTCTGTTTGCTCAAGACGCAATCGCGCTCAGTTGCCGAGTTTGTCCCCCGGGCGCCCACCGAGGCTCGCGCCTCCGTGTCACCGCGCCGAGAGTTTTGTCTCGGGAGAGTGGATCACCGTGCCTTCGTTACGTGTTTGCTTTTTCAAGGGGCGCACAATTTTCTATTTTTGGAAATGTTTACGTTAGCGAATGGCCCACGCACAAGTAGGGGGCTCAGCGACACTGCGCAGAAACAACTTTCCGTTAACTGCGCAGAGCGCGCTCCCTAACGTGGAGCTGTGGAAATAATGGTCGTCAGCAGCGCGATTATTCGCAAGCCGTAGGGTTGAACAGCCCTGAATTGACATTGGCGAAGGAAATGACGAGAACGCGGAGCCATGATTCGTGTACGTCTCCCACATGAATATCTAAATAAACTCCAACAATTTGAAAATTTTAAAGAAACAAGATCAAAGCTATAGGGTTCGCTATCCCCACAGCACACACGAATGATAAAACCACATTGGAATTGTGTGCAGAACAGAGGACGTCATTGCTTAGATAATCTAGAACATGCTGAAGTATATTTAGATCACGCAATCTGCTTGCGTCTGCGATTTCCGGTACTGTGACTTTTCTCAGTGAGCACACTGTTCGCTGATACGAATATTCCACTGATCGTCCCATCTTCGTCCACTGTTCGATACCTGCCAGCAGCATGCAGCATGGAACTGCCTAAGCACATCAGTTGGTCACACTTGAGTTAGGCGAGAGATATCCTCCATCTACCATCCCACCAACCGATCCTTTCTTACACGCACGTTACAACGAGGGGCACGTCATAACAACCACATACTTACGTCATAACGACAGGCACATCGTGGCAACCTATGGCATAGTTGTTGAGTCTAACGAATGTTTCATCCTCTTGTGAGTGGATCTTTTCACAATTTCACGTAAAATACTTATGCAGCAAATAACACAAAATTTGCGATCAGGGCAGTGTATTTGACATTGTGATAATAAAGCACAATTATTCAACCAATTTATTGGCTTAAATAAACAAGCTGAAGAGTCTCTGGTGAAACTCGATGTTTTATGGCGCTTTCCACTTGAAATGCCAACACAAACGAAAACTTGAGACACTGTAGTTTTCAAACACACTAGCTCTTGCCTTCTAAGTGATATGGTTGATTTGTCAAGTGCTTTCAATTGTCACACACACGAAAAAAAAAATTATGCTGCTTCAACGCTTGCTTTGGTAGAAAAAAAGTCCACCACCAGCGCAACAATTTCTATGTGTAATGCGAAATATTTAACGGAAGAACGATGTCAGCTTGTCGCAGTAGTTCGTAAAGGTATCTCAAAACTTAGGCCATTGATGTCCCCCCGGGATTTGCTTCACAGAGATCAGATGAGAGCAATGACTAGCTCTTTAATAAAACTAGTAAATGTTTACGGCAGCCTTCGATGTAGCTCGGGAAGTAGCGGTCAACAAACTGTATAGACGAGCGTAACTGCCCAGTCGTATGGTATTCATCCATTAACTCGCCCCGTGCGTCTTGTTAGTGCGTTTCCGAAAGCGAGCAATTTCAGGTATGCACTCCTAGGCCACGCCACTCAACTCTACTTATTTCCGTGTGCGTGTATATGCGATGCTAGAAATGGCAACGCCGAAACGACATCAAATGCACAAACTGCAAGCCGGTAAACGTTATGCTGTTCCACCACCTGCAGACAAATTTAGTGAGAGCACTGCTCAAGATGACTGCGCAACAAGATCTCAAAATGTGACTTTAGTAATCTGCATAGTCCGTACTTCCGCATTGAGCCCCTCCTTGATACAAGAGAAGTGCGCGTGCTCGAACAGGTTGCCTGCTGCCCCGCCAATTCTTCCAGGACGACCGTCATCGATCAAAGATTATGATCAGCCTGCAAACGAAACAAGGAAATTGGCCTGGTATTCTCACCCTCCGAGTCTCCGCCTTGCTCTGGTGCAGCTGGTGGTGCACGACGAATCCGAAACTGCGCTCGGTAGGAGGCATGGTCATCGCTCGGCGCGTATCCTCTTTGCGTTCCGGCGGCGGCAACGTCAAACCGTCGGACACGAGCAGGTTGAGGCCAACTGTTCGGCACGAGGCTCTCTCTACTACTAACTACTACTAAGAGTCCGTCTTTCTGCCGCCACGCGCACTCGCGGAGTCGCGTCCGCTACTCTCCGCGCCCTTCCCCAACGTCATGTCTCTCCCCCAATCCGACGCCCAATCGGGCGCGCGTGTCGACCCTCTCCCGACTCGTCCTTCTCTCTCTAGACGCCATCTTCTTTTTCGCGGCACGGTTCAATTCACGAACGTGCGCCGTCGCTACCGGCGTGTGCGCGCGTGGCTGCCGCTTCGGAAGCCACCTCGCGCGCCGTTTTTTATTTGTGCAGTTTGCTACTGCACCCCCTCCACCCTCCCGAACTCCAGCTTTTGCCATCGCCAGCCTCCGTTTTTCTCTTGCTTGCTTTCTTTTCACGGCCCTGGGACCGCCGTTCCGCATGGCGTCCCTTTGCACGTGCCGACCACCGACTGACTCGAAAGTAAAATAGCCCCAAAGGAGAAAGTCCCCAAGGTAGGTTAAGGAACGCCAAGCAAGGGAGGGGAAGGTGGATAGACGAGAAGAGTGAGGGCTGCACAGACGACCAGGCTGCGGAAGGCGTCTCCGCTCACGAAGTATCAGCACGGGCATGTTCTGTGACCCGTTCTGTAGCGGCCGTTTGCTTTTATCGCGTTGTTTGCATGCATTCAACGCTTGGGGAGTGAGGGCTAAGACGATGTTTTTAGAAGACGGTCGTTTGCTCCTCTGTACGCTTCACTCCCGGCAATTTATTTTTATATCTCGCGTGGTTGTTTGTTCCTCTGCTCGTATCGTAGATGACCTTCTCGCACTCTTTTCTCTCTCGCTCGGTTTTCTCTTTCTATGCTGGCTGACGCCGTCTTATAGGCTGACGGATCCGTGTTTGCTTGGCTTTACCACTACCCCATGATGTCACGAGAATAAAGGTAGCGTATGCAAGTGACAGCAAACGAACAAACACTATGCATATAGGTCCGTACAAGAAATGTGCATATAATCTCCATTGATAGGTTTAAGGTTCCGCTATAGTGTTTGCCTAGAAAAGCTAGCACGCCGTAATCAGCACTGAGTAAGTGCATCACGCACAGGGACAAAATAAGTTGAAGATGTCACACCACGAATCTTATGCATAGCATAAGCCAGTGGTAGGAAATCTGTGCAACTCTAGATATGTCAGGAGATCTCCTGTATACGTTCTTCTTGTAGCGCGGAACAAGGTGGCTTCTGATCCAGAATTTCCTTTTTTTGTTTCCGTTATCAGCCTACGATAGCCACCTATTGCTGACTTGTCTCTTTTGAAGAATTACATCCGACATAATTAGCTACACTCACAGATAATGATAGTAGTATCTTCTTTATTTAACCCCACATGCCAAGAATTTTCGAACTGTCATGTTACTTCTCATCGTATAATATATATTTTTATTATTGCTGCTATTAGGTGAAAAAGAGTAGCAGTCACCATTATAGGGTGACACCTATTTATTTAATTTTAATTTAATAAGAAACTTGATTATTTCAGGGTATAAAACTATATTTATAATAAAATGTATTTGGAAAGGTGTGCAACCTTTAGGAAACACACATCACTGAAGTAGCGCATCTGAAATTAAAGTTCTCCTCACACATCTGCAGGTAGAAGGCGGATTGATATTTACTTTCGCACCGATGTTGTGTATATTCTGCACCGCCTATCATGGGCGAAGACCACAACATTTCCCCATCTTCCACTTTTTCTCTACGGTCGTCGTTGCAGAGTTTGCAATACCTCACCCATTTGCTACTCGTCAAGTGCGTTGCACTTGCTTCTGAGCTATTGCAACCGTGTACCAGGGTAACGTTTCAAGCCGCTTTATCTTCCACATTATATTGAAGTGCTCAAACTGTTGCTTATGAAAAGAGAAAAACAAAGAGAGGCAAATTTACTTTGCAGTTATTAGATGTTCCCGATATAGGTGGAGGGTGATATGGGGGGGCATTCCTGAAGGTTTGCTGACAGGATTATCTAAATTATCAAACAGTTTGTCAATAGAACTTGCTTTCACCAATATGCAGCACTCTTCTCGGCCATCATCATGCCATTACACTTTTACGTCCCGGTCCCCCCCACCCTGTGCAGATGCGAATGCACAGCAAATTTATTATATGTGCTTTGAAAAACATTGCAACATATGGCCTTCAAGAAACAAATGACTTTAAGCATTATGTTTCCGTGAAAAAGATGATCATGCCAAACATTCACAAGAGTTGCTTGTTGGGCTATAGTTAGTACATGGTTATACTAGGGGAATGCCAGCAAACTTGAAAAAGGTAAAACATCGAGAGGCAGACATAGGCAAAGCGACAAGCGCCAGCCACCTTCCTGTCGCTTCGTCTATGACTGCCTCGCGATTTTCTTCCCCTTTTTCAAGTTTACTGGCATTCTCCTAGTATAACAATGCTAAGTTTTCCTGTCCTATGTTATTGTCCTGTAGTGCCGCTTTGAAGAAAAATAAGATGATGCTGTTGGCTGCATTTAATCTCGAGACACTTGCCGGCAGAGGCTCTGCTGGAGTGCTGTGTTTCAACAGAGTTTACGAAACAGAGTTTACGATAGACTTAAGTCTGCAGTCTATATATAGTCTATACACTCGGGGCTAGTATATGAGTCCCGAGTATAGAGAACGTTCATGCGCAGGCACGCTCAGGCGTTGTTGTGCGTATGAAGGCCTCCTACGTGAGTATAGTCTGCGTGGTGCCTTCTCGCGTGTTACGTCAGATGGGGGACTCGGCTTCTGCGCCTTACGCGTGCCCGCCAGGTGAAGCTTCTTGGGAGTCATTCGGACTCACTATGCTCGAGCTGTCGAAACACCTAGAATCAGTAAGATTGTATTACAGCATACGATGATGATGATGAAAAACTTTATTTATCCCTCTTTAAAGGGAAGGGGGCAATGGAATAGAGCATACGAAATATTATACCGTTTGTCCCAGCTAACGTTATAGCCAAGATTTTCAACGAAATAAAAGATTAAGAAAGAAACGTGGAGAAAGATATAAACATAAAGCCTACGGTGGGTTGTCATCAGAGCACTGATGACGGAACACCGTACGTCTTGAGATAGCATGTTTCACCGTGTTTTCAATTAGTCTTTTCTTTTTGTTTCTTTTACAGCGAAGCTGTATGTGGCTAGGCTTCCGTGCATTCTTGTTCTCCGTGAAAAAAAAAGAAACTATAGTCATCAATGGCTCATACCCACGTAAGTATTCATGTTCCCGTAGGCAAGCAAAAAAATGCAATGGCCCATAGCCCCGTAAGGCAGAGCTTACAAGCACTCAGCAGAGTGAAGCGAAACGCACTTAAATTCATTACAATCACGGAAACGCATGTCGAAAACTGTCATCATCAATGGCTCATACCCCCATGAGCAATGGCTCATACCGCGGTGATCAAGCAGAAAATTCAATGACTTAGAGTCACGTAAGGTTCATGGCTACTCACTATGAGTGAATTAGCTGCGATGACACTGCCCTTGTAGTCCTTGTCGATGATTTCAATGTAGATTTGCCGGTACCGAAAAGGGAGCGGCTTACCCATTACGTGTTGCAGATATATCCCTTGCAATGCCTCGCCGATCCAGTCCAACCGACCACCAAGCGGCGTACGTGCGTCGATTTGACATTATCAAAGAATGTGATTGCAGTTGCGAGTGAAATAATACCACCGATCAAGACAACAAATGAGTGCGCGTACCTTTTGTCCCGATGACAGCCCATCAAGACAATAAATGAGTTCGTACCTTTGTTCAAAATTATTTGTCACCTCCGTGTCGTGTGCTCGCGCCACTTCGCTGGTCAACCGCCTTCACGGAGTGTAATGGCTCATGATTTCTTTTCTTTGTTGTTGTTGAAAAGCTTGGTTAACGTTAGCAGGTGACACATTATATAGTATACACCTTCGATACGTTGACTTGGATAATGATGAAGAAGCTTGCTGCTCGATCAGTACGGAGGCAACGTCAATTATTCGTAAACATTACTGCAACAAAAAGAGAATATACTTAAATCCCATATGATTATGCTTCCACACACTATGTAGCTAAATTGAAATCGAAGCTTTTCTCAAGCTTAAACGACTGCGTCACACAACTCATATTATTTGAAATACAATTGCTTGGTGTTTATTTGCTCCAAATAAATCTGCCGATACAACATATTTCACATCAACAACAAATACGTGCAGCTAATCAAAGGCATGAAGATTCTTGTGGGAGACTAGTAAGAAGATTGTAAGCAAAACAAAGTTACGTAGTAATGCGGGCTGCAAAGCTGAACAGCTGAAGGAAATTAAACTTGATTACTTCCACTAGACCACTCTAGCTACAAGGGACAGCGTTAAGGACGCAGCTAGGCCTCTCCCCTGCTCGGTCAGCCGTTCGTGTCAGAAGCAAGGAATACAAGTTCCAGCAACCTGGCCCATGACGCAGATTTATTTGCTAATACCTTACGTAAAGTGCCGGAAGAGATTTTACCAACGAAGCTAATAAACGCTGAATTGTGTACGAGAGCAGGTAACATCAGCCAAACACATGCGGAATGTGCTATACGTAATGTGTTGTGTTAAATATATCCTTTTGTAAGTGTGTCATGCATTCTGAAGTTCAGGCCATATAACGTAACCCGTACAAAGGAGCCTTCAAAGGAAGTTTTTTGTGCGTTTGTTTTCGACGAATAACACATTTTTGTTCCACCGCTGACAATGCGCGGTTCTACGACTGGCCGACGACGTTACATTGCGGCGGCGACGAGCGTGGCGTCATTCCGCATACGTTTCTCGGCAAGGCGCACATACTTTGCAGCTAAAAGCCAGAGTTTCAAAAACTAATTAGCAAACAATCGTTAATTGACATTCTTATTAGAACCTTGGGAGTAGTTCTTTATATGAGATATGTGGAGAGTGTCACATTATAATACAGCCATTTTTCTATTTACCTACAATATCGCACGTAATTCGAACCTGTTGGTCGTTCAATTTCAACGCTGAATCCGAAATATCGAAACCGAGTGCGGCAGCAATGCAGAAAAAGCGGCAACGCTGTTTATACATCAGACGGAAACGCCCCCGTACGAAAGTGCGACGAAGTTTTGAACTTAACGTCGCGGCAATCCACGGTAGAAATTGATAGGGCACGTTTTGCCTGGCAAGCATCTATCACGACTGCCGTATTACTATTAGCCGGGGCATGCCATCATTCGGACTTCGTCACACACTTCGTCACGGGACGTTTCCGTGTGACGTGCAGTCAGGCGCGCTCGGTTTCGATATTGCCTAAATGGAACTTTGAAATTCGATTATGAATATCTTGAAAAAGGTTCGATTTGGAAAATGTAAAAAAAACTGACATTAAAATGTGACCGACTACAAATTTGCCATTTTAACAACTGCTTTCAAGGCTCTAATAAAAAGGTATTTGATGAATTTTTTTAAATAGTCTTCTGAAAACTACGCTATTCACTTTGCGTAAACGACATGGTTACTACGCTCATAGCCTTTTTGGGAAAAATCTGTGTAGACTAAAGCGCGCGCGCACGCACGCACGCACACACACACGCACACACACACACACACACACACACACACACACACGCTCACACACCTTGTGTATAGTTTCAATGTGACTCAGCATTTCTCTGGCAACGGTGGCCCGAAAAAGACCGCAGTCAACAACGACAGTTTTGGCACTGCGAAAACGAACGGTGTGTAATGACAGCTCGACAACAACTGTTGGACGTGACATCGACGGCAACTGTGACGACACCACGACGCGGACGTCTCAGACCGGCAGCATGGGATTTGAGCTGGAGACAAATAATCAAGGCTACGAAATAAGCAAGGACCCCTGATAATCATTACACTCATACAGGAGGCAAAACGCAAGCCAGAGGAAATAATTTTATGAGTGATAAGATGTGAAATTCTCATGTAATGGAAACTTTCAGGGCCCATTAACGAGCTCCGTGTGATCATAACGATTACGGAGCCCTCCAATCCACCGTCCCGCGCCGTTGCCTCTGCGCGGCCACTGGGGCGTAAAAATTAATTAATCCTGTGACGCGTACGCGTTCGTCATACACTTTTGTTTTGTCAGCGCTCCTGGCGTACGTGCGAGACGGGAGCGGTGTCATGAAAGCCATACAGTGGGGTCGCGTCCACTCGATATCTTGTCACCCCAGCCGTAGTCGCCTTCTTTTTTATGTTTCCATTTTTATCACAAAGCGCGGAAACTGAGTCACACGAGCAAGTTATCTGGCACGCGTCGTGCCTGGCACGTCCTCTTTTCTCTCGATCTTCTTCTCACTTCCGTTTTTCACAGCCAAGATTTTGCAAGAGCGTCGCTGCGGCGTCGGTTATCTATGCACAGTCTAGCACGCCGTGTCAGGGCGTGGTTCGGAGCATGCATGTACATGGAAGAAACGTGGCAGAGAGCAAAAGACAGGCCGAGAAGCTCGTTTGGACCTTTCCATCCCGTCGTTTATATGCATAATGCCCTCTGCAGCTCCGTGGACTTCGTCACATTAGGCTCTTGAGAACTGTAGTTGTGCGTGACCTCCCGCAAAAAGCATTGTAGAAACTGCAGTGCTTACACTTCTACTAACGTGCAAGTCCTGCGGAGAGATAGATGGAACGGTGGCGAATCTGAAGGCATAGTACTGTACATTTATGGTATTTCTGAAAAATAAGCACCATGCAAATTTGTCAAGTGGACAACAGACACAGGGTGTGCACATGCAAAGCCGCATCAAATCAGACGACACTATTGAAGCGGTCGCACATAAAATCAACACTTCTGTCCTCGCCGCGGTGGCTATGGAGCTATAGCAGTGCTCGATATCGCGGGTTCGATCCCCGCCGCGGCAGCCTGATTTCGACGGGAGCAAAATAGAAAAACGGTCGTGCCCTTAAACACTGCTCCGGGCCGCAACAAACTGGTTGGCAGCGGTGAGATCAAGGAGGCAGTCCTCATGATATGGACGGGCAGAAGAAGGCAGTCCTCTCGATCTGGGATCGATGTACCTGGGAATGTGGCTCCGGGCGGCACGGCCTTCACGAGCTCGACGTTGGGTGGTGCTTATGTGCCCTGATGCGAGCTCAGATATTTAATATGCTCCTGCGTGGAGTGGGCTTCCGTATCTGGAGCGAGTCTACATAATGTAAAATAAACTCTTTTTTCTTCTTTCCCTCTGCCGGACGAATTCATCCTTGTGCCAGGTGGAATCTTGGCCTACACGCTACCTTGAATCGCGACAAAGTTTATCGAAATTAATGCGGAGTCCGTCACTGCGGCGTGCTTCACAATCCGATTGTAGTTTTAATACGTGCAGTGCCATAATTCTGCCAGCACTTCTGCTGCGATGCGATGTTGCCATGTGAGACAATGACAATGCTCAACCCTCTCGTAGGCCATAAACAATGGAGCACAACAACGCTTCAATCAAACACGACTCCCTGTGTGTTCTGTGTACTACTCAGACAAACAGCAGCGGTGCACGCAAAGTAATCTTTACCATAAACTCACTACTTTCGTATAGCACCAAACGCCGAAGAATTTTAACATTCGCAGTCAACATCACTGTTAATTATCGTCAATGAAAGCAAACAGAATGGAAAGCTTCGCTTACATCGATTCTCACACTGCGTGGGATCTGCATAGTTCATTAAAAGAAATTTTCCTCAATTATAGCACATTCACGCCAAATATAATTGAATAACAGTCGCCGAAATCACATGCTTCCAAACTGTCCACTTATTATCCAGCTGAATCTTATCCAACCTAACACACTGCAAAAATCTGTCTTAACGTGTGTTGTAGGGGATGAGGGACAGACTTCGCGGAATGAAAACCCAAAACTTGGGACGGATTTATTCTACATTATGTACAGGGAGGTGAGACGTCAGGTAACAGTCGTACAGACATTACGGGCCGGTAGCAACTCGGACGCTGCGGCCCGCGGCAAGAAGTTCGAGAGAGGTGAATCAGGGAATCAGGGCATGTCCCAGCATGCTCAGGTCTCTCTGGAAGGCTTCTTATAAACCCTTCGAGCACTGTAAGTCACGTCATGTTTGACCAATGGGAGAGTCCGCTCCGATGACGCCACTTTCAGCCAATGGTAGGCGCCCGTGTCGCGGTGTCACACCTGGCGGCTCTCTGTGGTCTTGCCTCGCAGACTGGCAATGCACTTCTAACGAGGAGAAGGTGAGGGCTGCTCATGCTCCATTGTCCGAGGCCCACCTGCTAATCCCGGCGGCGCACGAACTTGTTGGCACGTGAACTTGTTGCCTTAAACTTGTTTGCTCGGCCGCTCCTCTGGAATGTGCTTTCCTGCTTCGGCATTCCTCAATTAGCTGTGCTGCGACTCGAAGTGGTTTGGGGAACTCGAAGTAATCGCAGGAAACAGCTCCATATCTAACAGCTCGTCCTCGCCCCGGTTGTTCTGAATGGCCGGTGAACTCAATTCGCTGGCCATGAGGAACGCTGAAAGAAGCTGCAGGGTACTGGGGTCGAGCCTCGTTTGACAACCCTCGGGATCCTGGGCCCTGGAGAACAAACGTCAAACAAACCAAACAACACAGCGCTGCCCCACGCGTAAGCGCAGGCTCTTCACCCCTGACTCGCCAGGCTATTACTGAGTCAAAATCAACCCTGATCTTTTATTTCCCCAATTTTGACAAAACAGTTCCAACCACCCTTCCAGACAGCTATGCATTTCTCCTCGATTGCCGACAAGACCAGAGTACTATTGTTGTTGCAAAACAAAAGAGTCGTTGACGATGCAAACAACAAATGAAAACAGCCGAACATAACTTAAGTGGCCTAACTACACGAACAGCATGTTTCCAATCTATCACAGTGGCGTACTTATAGCACGTATTGGTGCCACTGAACAATCTGGTCAACCTCACAAGTACGTAATCACAAGCGCGCTAGCCTTGTGGTCACTATTCAGAACGCATACTTGTGTCATAGGCAAACTCTTCATTGCGCTTACTCACGTTTCTTCCTTTAGTCCCTCTAGGACACGTGACTTAAACGAACAATTAAACTCGCGGGACTTACACACTCCGCAGAACTCTTAAAATGATGCGTCTTCTACTAACTCTTTCCACGCACGTTCACAAAAGAAGTCAGAATACGGCTGCCCTCACACGCACTAGCAACCCAGTCATAAATCTGCTTCCTTCCGTCCACACAGGACACGCGCTAATGGAACTAAGAACGCTCCTCCGTGCAAATCATGCACTCACTGAAAATCTACGCGCTTAACCTTAGAAAATTCAACACTTAAATAGAAAGAAGGTTAAATAACACACGCGCTTTACCATAGGCCTTTCGACGATAACCTTGAACTTCAGGTTACTCACACACACACAAAAAAAACCTATCTACTTATTAATGAGCATCTCGCGAGACTACATATTTACTTAAAACGCATCTTTCAAATCTCGAGCTTTTCAAACGAAAACATAAACAAAGCTCATACCTTACACCTTGAAAGAAATCCTAGTCTCAAATCGCGAAAACTTTCCGATGTTCAAAAATAAAACAAAATAACACGTTTTACTTCTACGGAAGCTCTCTTGGCTTCCCGTTCCCGATTGCTTACGACTGACTCATACTTTCAGCCTGACCCGCGGTGGGCGAAGTTTCAAAGCTACTCTGGCTGCCGAGAGACAACAAATGGGCTGATTCACTATCAGCTCCCCCAAGACGTTACGGTCTCCTGCCAATTTGCGTCCTCGCGCCCCGCTTTCAACACAAACTCGATTGACCGCGTCGCTACTCCCCACCTGGTCTCGTCCTGCCACCTTGCGTTTCTTCGAACTGCACGCTGAGCTATGAAAAGAACTACGGAACGACGAGGAGTTTAACAGCCTCGTGCCCTCTGTCCGCGTCCGTGCAGAACATTCTTCGCGGTCCCCCTTTGACCTGTGGCTCGAACGTTTAGGATGCGTCAACATCGTCAGTGACGACCGCACCTTTCTTCTCCTCGCGCCCTGCCCATTTGGGTTTCTCGCCACTTTTGGCGGCGCTACATTAATTACCGACTTTCGGTCTTTACCGCGCTTCTTTTTACGGCGCTTTCTCTTTGCACTCGCCTTCATGTCGCCTCGTGCCTCGTGCTGGCCGGTACACATTTCGTCGGCCCGGATCGGTCTCTTACCCGCACAGTCTGAGTGATTCTCACTTAAATCAACACTCTCTCTGCCTCGACTGGCGGACAGCCCAACCGACTCTGGCACAATGCAGCAGGCTTTACTCGAGTTAGACAACTCACACTCTTGCGAACTGCCCTCTGCTACATTGCCCAGCTCACGCTGTGCATCGGCACACAGCCCGTCGGTATCGATCGCTGTCTCACGCGCACAGTCCGAATGATTAACAACGGAATCATCCCTATCTAGGCTATCTAGACTGGCGGAGAGCCGCACCGATCCCTGAACAATGCAGTTGTTCTCTCGTGGACTACGGAGCTCGCCATCCCGAGAACTACTCTCAACTGCATCGCTCAGTTCGCACTTCACTTCTGCACGCACATCTGGCTCTACATGGGTGCTCGCTTCTGTCGGGTCAGAAGTACCCTTTTCTTCGCCAGCAACCTCGCTAACATTACCAGCGACGCACACGCTCGGTAACTGTGCCAATTTGTTCGCAGCTGGCCTAGCTGTCTCCACAGTCATCTGTTGGCACAGCACCTCGTCGCTCTCACTACGGCCTTTAACGGCCTCTGTTGCCACTAAGGCATCGTTAGCAGCTAGCCTTTTCCCTTCACTTATGACTCTGCAGCTAATCTCACAGGCACTACTTTTTTCGTCGGCTTCTGGCGAAAATCCGCTCGATGCTGCCTCATTCTTTCGCTCTGTACTACCTACAGAATTCTCAGACAGCCGTTGCCTCTGTGCCAATAACTGATCACAATACTGTATCTCTTTGATCAGTGCTGCCTTCTCTCTGTCATACTTTTGCTCACACTCAAGCTTACGTTGGTTCTCACGATCGTGAAGCTCACACCTAAGAGTAAGTTCTTGAAGCTCATGCTTCCGTTCATTCTCGCGTTCTTCACGCTTATGCTTACTCCTAAGTTCACGACGCCCTCGCAAACGTACACGACGCACACGCTCCCGTGGCTCCTGTATCACCTCCCAAGCAAGCTCAATGCTTTTCTCATCATTGCCACTATCATTAATCGCCTTTATGATAGCTGGCGTTTCCATCCGTTCGTCCGCCTCAACTCCCAAATCGTCGCACACCAACAACAAGTCTAACCTCGTCAACCTTCTAAGATCCATGGCAGCTGCCCCGACAGGTGGTTAAAACTGTTTTCCTTAATTAATTTGTGCAAACACACAATGCAACAAATTCCCGATTCCCAGAACTATCAAAATTGAACACACAACCTTTGAGTCTGGCGAATCATAAGGAAAAAAAACCACGCGCTCACTTACGGTTGCAGCACCCTGCCATCCGGTTCATTTGTCCGCTGTTCCCGGTTCCTCCGGACTCCCTGGGTCGAAGGCTCGCTCCTTCTTCGCTACTCCCAGTTTCTTCGGACCTCTTTCGACGAAGGCTCTCTCTTCTTCGTTCTTCCCGGTTCCTTATGATCTTTCTCGACGAAGGTTGATACGTAGCGCTGCCACCAACTGATGCATTCGGAGGCGATCCTACCGCTGCCAACCAGATGTAGGGGTTGGAGGACGGGACGTCGGGATGAAAACCCACAACTTGGGAGGGTTTATTTACATATTATACAAGGAGGTGAGCGACAAGTACCAGTCGTACAGACATTACGGGCCGGTAGCAACTCGGACGCTGCGGCCCGCGGCAAGAAGTTCGAGAGAGGTGAATCAGGGAATCAGGGCATGTCCCAGCATGCTCAGGTCTCTCTGGAAGGCTTCTTATAAACCCTTCGAGCACTGTAAGTCACGTCATGTTTGACCAATGGGAGAGTCCGCTCCGATGACGCCACTTTCAGCCAATGGTAGGCGCCCGTGTCGCGGTGTCACACCTGGCGGCTCTCTGTGGTCTTGCCTCGCAGACTGGCAATGCACTTCTAACGAGGAGAAGGGGAGGGCTGCTCATGCTCCATTGTCCGAGGCCCACCTGCTAATCCCGGCGGCGCACGAACTTGTTGGCACGTGAACTTGTTGCCTTAAACTTGTTTGCTCGGCCGCTCCTCTGGAATGTGCTTTCCTGCTTCGGCATTCCTCAATTAGCTGTGCTGCGACTCGAAGTGGTTTGGGGAACTCGAAGTAATCGCAGGAAACAGCTCCATATCTAACAGTGTGCAATACATGATTGTGTGCCTTCCTTTTGCAGACTTTCTTCAGTTGGCAGGCTTTCTCCAAGCAACTGAAACAACTCAAGGGGCAGCTTTCCTGTACAAAGACAGTTTCTTCACCATAATGTCGCAGACAGTTACGTGACGTTTTCTAACATGTGGCCGCTCCTTGACGAGAGCGGCTTCGCTCGTGGACAATTTCGGCAATGCTCCGTAAAAAAGATGAGGCGAAGTGCTGGGGATCCGAGCTCTGTTAACTACATGCAATGACCACGCACGCATTTCTTAAAACGTTTATTTTCATCTTTTAGGACCACGCGGCAGCCCAGTTTACAAAGCAGCACGTCAATGGGATGACATACAGTCGGGGACAATAGTCTGAGGGTCACGCCCATAGAGAAAACACTACATTTAGCACTAGGTCTATGCATACAACTTCCAACTAACAAGGGCTAACTAACGTTCCCGCTTGAAAATTGTAGTGCATCCTAGTGGCGCGTGCTGAATTTGACGACGTTCAGTGTTCCTCCATGGGGAAGGTTGAGAAGGGAGAAGGGGGCGGTTGGCGACCATGGACCCTGTCAATGCCAGAAGCCGCCAATCTTTGCGTGCAACAAAGTCCAACGAAAATCTTTAGTGCAACCACGTCGCGACTTACATCAAGAAAGAAGGGGCTGTTTAGTTGCTTGACTAACAAGTATTCCGATAAGAACAGAGCTATTGTGAACGGTTAGTGCCTGCAACAGGACTAGAACTACGCCGAAGGCGGAACTGCCTTCCTGTTTATGACAATGCAATAAAACACGAAAAGGAACGATTTGCAAACTAGATGTCCAACATTACAGAAGAATTTGGCCTATTATTTGTTATCCGGCCGAAAAAATAAACACACAGGGAAATTCGGTACCTTTGGCTGTCCCGACTTTTTCAAGTTGGGACACGGGACATTTACTCCAAAGTCGGGACGGTCCCGCTAAAATCGAGATGGTTGCAAAGCCTACGCACACATGACTTTTAGTATGCTTTCTGCCTCGTACTATGGACACCAGACTTGTATGTAGCGAATTACATGTTATTGCTTGTAATCAATTACGTATTTTTGGTAATTTCCTAATTTAACGATTATCTTGTGAACTCAGTAAGGCTTAACGCGTATAATCCAATTACATTTCTCAGTTACCAATTACATGTAACCACTCACATGTTTGTCAAAACTAGCTATAACAGTTAGGCGACGCAGCATTGAGTGTAAAATTTGGCGGGAACAACAGTCTCTAAAGGGACAAAAATTGGTACACACACTATGCCCTTTGCACAATTAGCGTACTGCAGCTGCTCCACAATCAGCTAAACATGACAATCTTGCAGACTCGCAAACCCCTCCTGGAAATCCAACTACCGAGCTTTCTTCTCATAACACATTTCTCTCTCTTCCTCTACCTCCTGGAAGCGCTTTCAAGCAGCCTTCATTGGTACTGAGAGCTGCTGCTTAATTATTCATGCCTTAGCACAGTCTATGATTTCACTTATATAAACAGAAGCTTTCCGGCGATTAAACGCACATATTTCCGTCTGATATATACGTTACTCATATACACCTATTCTTGCAATTTTGACATATGAACAATATTATTAGGGCTGAATAATATGTGAATTCATATTAAATTACATTACATATTTCGCAGCCTTCTCATTGGATGTGAACGTTTATTGGCTTCCAATACTATTAAATACAATTAATTAATTACAATTACAATAAAGTTTCAATGGTTAACGAGTGAAGGGCGCCGAGTGGAGGTCCGTGAGATGATGGCCGGCAAGTAGATAGCGGCGCTTCTGCGGCCACTTCGGAGGTTGATGCCAGGTGAGTCACAATATAATCGATATTCCAGTTATTTGCTTGCCTTATCGCGAGAACCTTCTCCCAACTCCAGCCACAGTGAAGCGCTGCGCCATCATAGCAGAACCGAGACCCGAGCACCACGGCATTCGGCAACAAAGCACAATCTTGTCAGCGAGGTGTTCCTAGGTCACGACACATCTCTCCGATGCGCACATCGGAGGAACTTATGGTGCTGCTGCCCGCAAGATGTCTTCACAAGAAAACAAGGGAAGATTCCCGAACGAAATTTTGAAAGCAATTGTTAGTAAAAATAGGCAATGGGTGAAGGGCAATAGAGAACGCATTCAAAGAGCCGGGAAAGCTAGTTTAATTACATGTGTTTGTGAAACGTTAATGAAAGAAGAAAAGTAACGTTAATGTGGTCGATTACCTTTTAGTAATTGCATAGTTACTTTCGTAGGGCAGTTATTGGCAATTGTATCCAATCACATTTTTCAAGGAACCAGTTGTAATTGTAATCGGTAACTTTTTTTTCCTGTGACGTGTACAAGCCTGGTGGAAATTGCTGTACCAAGTATTTGTCATGTGTTGGTCAGGAGGCTATTTGGCAGTTCAACATGGCACACCGCACTTATCCAGCCAATGAAACAGCAAAAATACCGCGAGTAGCGTCATCAAAAGCTACGCAGTTGCGAAATCTCCGCGCTGCAGTACTCGAAGAGTTGCGTACTGGCATATCTTAAACGATAAAAACGATGAGACAAAAGAAAAAGCTACAAAACTGGCTAGTAGAGCTTGTGACGTGTTATGTGCCTCTTCCGTGTACTTGTGTCTTCGCGCTACATGTATCGGCAAGCAAACACCAACTAGCTCAAAAGCAAGTCCTGCTACAAAAGATGGTAATACATGGCTTGTATCCGCCCCTAAGAGACACAATGGCACGTATAAAGCAGCCTTTTAAGAGCCGGGGTAGGAGAGAGAGAGAGAGAAAGGCAAAGAAAAGACAGGGAGGTTAACCAGAGATTATCTCCGGTTGGCTACCCTGTACTGGGGGAAGGGCAAGGGGATGCAATTGGTGAGAAAGAAAGAACGATAAAAAAAAGGGAAAAAGTAGACCTAAGCACACACACGCACGTACACACGAACTATGTCTGTGGGCACTGTCACGGAGCCCGCAAAGGGGAAGCTGATTAATGAGTCACATGTCACGACACCCGCACGTGCACCACGATATGCACATCTCATCGCGTTCAGAACCCACGTGATATTTCACGGTTATCTCCCCCCTCTGCGGTCGCATTCGTCCGAGAAACTTTCGCGACTACGCACTTTCCGTTTTTGGAAGGTTGCGGATGCAGCGGTGGGATGCTTATCACTTGCTTACCCGTAGGAGATAAACGGGAGATGAAATTGGGAGTGGCATAGTGACTATAGAGCAGTTACATTTTTGTGCCTTTGTCGTAAATAGCGGCATTCTGAGTAGTTCAGCGTGTTGCTCGTGATGACAGCTTCCACGAGGTTCGACCGCTGAAAATCTTTATCGCCGCTGTTGACGCAAGCTTGACTTGGTTTGCAGCTGTGCTCTGGAGTGCTTCTATACGAGAAAACTAGTCTTTATTATTTCTCTGCACCTTCGATACGATGTCACCCTCGGCAGAGCTTTCTCATGGACACGTACAGGGTGTCAATATGAAGACTCCAAGTATTATTTAAAAATAGCCTATTGAAAAAGAAAAGTCACTTTTGCATACGCCAAAGAGCATGACAGCGACAACCTGCATGTTCATGAGACATTAATTAAATTACTTGACATTCTCATTCGAGTGCGTTGTTACTTCCTATTACTTGTTGTATCTTTACATGTTTTAATGTGAACACATTATATGGCTCCGGTGGCCGAACACCGAAGGTTGTGGGTTCGAGTGCCTTAACTCTACTTTTATTATTTATGCCTTAATTAACTTCGTCTTAATTAACAACGAAGGTCGTGAGTTCGACTTCCACCAAAGGTCCACGGTTTGACCCCCAATTTTGATGCCACTGAATTTTGGTGCTACAACGCCGGATGGCCAAATTTTTGTCCCATGAGCCATCTAAAGCTTTCGCCTTATTAAAGGGCGGTGTCTTCGGAGACGTGCCGTCAGAGGTGGCGATCACGGGGTATCGGTTGAAACGGGTTAATTACTCGCGAATTAACAAAAATACATTAACTTTCAAACTTTTACTTTCAGCGGGCTCATCGTAATCGGGAGGCAGAAACGAGCTCTCCGTAAAAGCCATGCCAACTTTTGGATCTTGAAAATGTCCATTATCAGGGGAGCTGTGACACGACCAATTTGGGCTATCAGAGGGCGCGAAACCGAAACTGGGAGGCTGCAGCTAGGGCTAAAGCCCCTCCATCCGCGCGCCACCGCCGCTCTCTTAAGTACCGCCAACCGCCTTTTCCCCTCACACCAAATCCGGTTCCGGCATTTCCGCTTCCGGCGTTTCCGGTTCCGGCATGTCCGGTTTTAAGATTTCCGGTTCCGGCGTTTACGCTTCCCGGAGTTGCGCTGCGAGAATTTCCACTGTGATTGCAGACGATGGTGAGACGCCCGTGCTTAGCAACCGGTGCTAATTTGAGTAGTTCGCTCTAGCCATTCCACCAATCGTCATTCGTGTGCATCTACGTGCTTGTTTGCGTACGCTGCGCCCGCACGCTTTGCCTGTCGTCCCCTTTCTCTGACAAAGTGCGGAGAGCCTTGGGCTGGGGCACAACACATGAACATAATTCGCCGGACACATCTGCTCGCGTCACAACACTAACACAATTCGCCGTACACCTTTGCACGCGTTACAACACGCGCGCACGCACCAATTCACTGCAAACCTCCGCGCATATCGCACAGGAAAAGCACACTTGCTTTCACCATGTCACTGAATGCCTTCCACGCAAATTTGAACTTGTTATATTTCATAGCTTCACGTCATTGCAGTTCTTCACGCAGTGCACGCACTTGGGACGTTCGTAACCTTCGATCTGCCGTACGAGACAAGTTCAACCTCAGAATCAACAGCATAAACTCTATGCGTCTGCCGTACAAATTGGCGTCGCGAACTCTTCACTAAAGTCCCTCCGTACGTGCTGGCTGAAGGGGATGTATGCTTCAAAACAAGAATTCAAAGGGGACAAGCTGTTGTATTCCGCTGAAGTAGTAGTTTGCGGTTGCTGTTTTCCAAATGCACGAAAAACGGGAGCGGTCTCCAAGCACCCAGGCACTGCATTCCACTGTACGTTGTCTCTCGTGGCATACATAACCCGTCACAGGTTGACGCGAAGCAGCGAACACGACCAGATCGCCGATTGCAATAGGCGGTGGTTCTTGGATGGAATCGCAATAACAGTTTCAACCGCAGCTGGTGCAATTAAAGCCTCTCCGTAGACGCGAAAGTACACAACGCTAAAAACATAGCGTCACTTCCACTCGGAACAGGAAGCTGAAGCTACGTAGGTTCCGCTTGACGCCGGAAGCCGAGGGGGTGAGTGGGAGAGGAGCATGGAGGAGGAGGGTAGGTTGGCGGTACTTAGCTTGGTCGGCGGTGGCGCGTGGATGTAGGGGCTTTAGCTAGGGCTAAGCCGCGTCCGTCAAGGCGACTAGGGTCTAGGCTCGAGGAGGAGGAGGAGGAGAAGGAGGAGGAGGAGTTGCGCATTGAGGCGCGTGACCTTGAAGCGACGTTCTGTGTACGTCACCCAGCAGCGGGCAGCCAGCGCCCGGCGATAGCGAGGAGCACGCAGCCGCAGCACGCGTGCTGCTCGCTGCTAGAACGTCGCCTCAATAAAGCCCCTTAAACTTCGTAAAGTAGTGCCACGCTTTGAAGAATGCCGCCTCCTCCTCGCGCGCTCTGGTCGAGGCCGACGCCGCGTCGCTATTGGCCTAATAGCATCACGTGGGCCCTCGCACCGTGCATCAGCGCCATTTTTGCTCGAGAAGCGTCTACGGAGTGGCGAGGAGCGCATGTTGGCGCCGTTGCTACGCTCGAGCACTGTAGGCGTTGCCACGGTCGAGGAGGGAGCGTGAAAGAGAGGAGAAACGAGGAGCAGGGAAGGCGGAGGAGGAGAGTGTCACTTCTTTACGAAGTTTAAGGGGCTTTACGCCTCAAGGGTACGCACCTCAATGCGCACCTCATCCTCCTCCTCCTCCTCCTCGAGGCTAGACCCTAGCCGCCTTGAGGGACGCGGCTTAACCCTCGCTGTAACCCCCCAGTTTCGGTTTCGCGCCCTCTGATAGCCGAAATTCCTCGTGCCACAGTTCCCCGGGTAATTGCAATTTTTCAGATCCAAAAGTTGGCATGGCTTTTACGGAGAGCTCGCTTCAGTTTCGCGATTGCGATGAGCCCACTGAAAATAAAAGTTAAAAAAGTTACTTAACGATATTTTTTTATTTAGCGACTAATCACCACGGATTGCTCTGTTCCGTGTGCTGCAATCGATTCATGCACCACCGATTTGTGACAAAACGAAACCTGTCGTTGCTTACTATTGGTAAAGAGGGCTTAAAATCTGATTTCACCGAACGAAAAACGGTGATTGATTTGAAGAGCTCTCTACTTGGCTTTGCTTACAGTCCCTACCGAGCCTAGCAGCAGCCCCACTACATTTTGCGCGACTCGAACTTGGAGCTGCGGGAGATACCCCGCCCGTGAGCAAGCACCACTAGCGCATTGCCCTCTACGAAAGCGCTCCTGGTTTTTCTAAAGTCTACACGTTTTCACAAAAACTTCGGGAATATATGTATTGTGTACGTGCGTGTCTGTGGATGCATACGTACAGTTTGTGTGTGTATATGGTGATCGATATGTATACCACAACAATCGCCCAGCCCTTGGCGCAGCATGCCGGATGATTACTCAGGCTAACGTATCCATTCGATTTCTCATTTAAGTCAGCATCTCTCTCTCTCTCACTCTCTCTCGATCCTATAGTTTTTCATGATACTAAGAAAGTAGCGTTTTACGGTTAGTTTTGTTGTTCACAGGTGGCGTTACACCCAGAAAGCTCTCTAGGCTGCTCACTAATTATTGTGCTGGAGTTTTGAAACCTGTGGGTTGTGTGGAAGTGCCACAACTAGTACGGTTGAGCAGCTTCAAAACGATCGGTTCCGACGCCATTCAAACTTGGAAACTAATAGCTCAAGTTCACGCGTGAAGTTACGCGCATACATATGTAGTTGTCTATCGCTCGCCGAGCCCGCATATCATGCCCTTTATACTTTGTCTCATTGCAAATCAACTTCGATATCAGCGTCCGACAACTTTCCATTGTGCGTAGATTAACCCATCCTCCTTTGTTGCACGTGGCATTACGAGACAACTATTCTCGTTGCTTCCTGGAATGCCGACCGAGCTTCTGATGCAATGTCGCCTCATGTTTCAGCAGGTGCTCTCTCCTCCGTGGAGGCGACGAATATCAGGAGTGAGGCGCATTCTGGCAGGCGATAGCAAAGTGGTGTCAGTCAGACAGGCAGGACGCATATCGCAGACAAGTGGCTGACTCAGGAACGCTGTCTACGTTTGCAGGAAGTGCACACGTGATCATGTCAATGTGTCGAGGTCGAGGGAAAAAAAAAATCCCCGCACTCAACAATTTCACTCCAGGCTGTATGCACATCTAGCAAGAAAGGTTGAGAAAACAATTAAGCTTGCATAAAACTCTGAGACATGGAGAATAAAATTTATCTGGAAGTGCACGCGGGTACAGCTTCTCCGCTCTGCGGTGGGCGGTGTCCTTCTCGCTTGCTCGACTAGTTTGAGCTGGTCCGTCGAGCTGGAGCTGGACAACTCTGTCACCCATTGTCGGCGGTGGGATGTGCTGGGCGTGTGAACATTGATGTGCGCTCCTTGCGCATGTCCGTACCACGTGGTGGAGCGTTCCACATTCATCGCAGTGTGGGCATCTGTAAGAATACAGAGGGGGGTGTAACGTGAGCCAGACTCAAGTGTGGATGTGTTTGTTCGTAGTTTCCGCAGTACTGCGGCTTCGTCTCTCATGAGGGCATTGTGCGACAAGAACAAAAGAGCAAAAAAAAAGGTTGTTTTTTTCCAGCGCATTGTCCTTATTTCTGCTGCTGTTGATCATTTCTTTCTTTTCTTTTTGTCTTACACACGAGGACTATGCATATTAGTGCTTTGTTGCAGATACGCAGGAACCATAAGTTTATTCCGTCTTTGAGGTTTTGCATCTTCTGGTAGTATATAAACGTTTGTCCTTTCGACTATAAATAGAATGACAGTTTTTCTGCCTTCGCCACTGTGGAGCCATACACTATATACGTGTAATAATTGCTGTTGGACGCGCACGTAAAGTGCAACCTGATTGGCTAATCCAGTAGAAGTGAACGTGCTGAACCGAATTACAGGTCTTCAACCAGCGTTATGTTTACCTGGCACGTCGAATGCAGGCACTGACTGGATGCCCGTCGCTACAACGAAACGTGTCACGCAAAAGCAAAATTATCTGCGAAGCTGATCGATATAGAATATGGCACTCTCTTTTCGAAGAGAGTGAAGTTTAATGCAAAAAAACAAGACTTTGAATAGCACTTATACATCTCGCAATGTGTGTGTCATAGAGAAATTGTTGCCGTTCACTTTCAAAGAAAGACGCCAAACTTAAGATGGTGAGGCAACGGCCGCAAACTACGCTCCGAGCTCATCGAATATGGGTGCGGGCATCTCTAAGCTGGTTACAACCATCCGCATTCACACATGCATAACTGAACCCATTCGTAACCCAGCGCTGCGGCTAAATTTCGTTCGCGTTCTGCCACTGATCACGAGGTAACGCGTTCGATATCCGGCCGCAGTGATCGTATTTAGATGCGGATGGAGGCGAAACGCTAAAATGCTCGTGGCACTTAGATCTAGTCGGCTGCTTCAGAAGCTCAGGTGGTCAAAATCATTCGGTGGGCCCCCACTGCGGAGTCCCTGATAACCCTCTGTATACAGTTTTGGGCAAAGAAAGGCTTGCTTTCTTTGTCCAGACAGGGAGACTTTGCGGTATCTTACGTCCGTTGTTTCACTATCTGACATATGTTGCGCACGCGCGAGAAACGTGGTCGCTCGCAGCCGGAAAGTCGCCGCCAGAGGCGACTGCATGACTGAAGGTCAAGGCTCGTGCTTGCCACCTCCCGTTCCGGTTTGGCCCAGCTCCGTGCTTATCAGCATGCGCGCTGAAGGCCTGCGTGAATATATAATGTCATGCAAAGTTGGCGTGGCGAGCCGTGTTGCGCTGTTCAGGTTTCGCGTTGGGACACACAGCGATAGCCCGGTGTCGCTTCTCGCCAACGTGCCTTGTTGCAAAACTCGCAAGTGCTAACTCAGCTGTTGCAGCGGCAGCCCCGCGCGGTAATTTGAACGCGACGCGAGAAAAAAGGAACCTCTTCCGAGAATATGGTTTACCGCCAGAAGGAACGAACGGCTCACACCAAGTGACCTGCTGAGACTTCGCAAAAACGAGTATTATGTGGCGGATGTTAGAACACTCAACTTTATCTGCGAATATTGAAACACAACGTAGAAGAGGAAAAAAACCTACACCCTCCAGAGTCCACGCCCCTCCGCCTTTGTTTCTTCTTTTTCTGGAACAGTATTATTCTCTTCAATGCGCAACTCAAAAAAAAATTTTCCGCTACATTTGCGGAAAATGTGACACTCAGCGTGAAGCCATCACCGTTCCAGCTTGATCCTAGAGTTTGTTGTGTGGTATCATTACCGGCTGTAGAGGAGATCACGAGGTGATTGCTGCTCGGAAAGCTGACATTTAACTGGGTAGCGGCAGCATATTTATATGGCTCCTCGAAGTCTTACGACTGACGCTTCCTTTCATGTAAAATCACTGTTTGTACACTGAATACCGTGGGGCTAATGAATTTTGCAGGTAGGCCCTCTCTCCAGAGCAGTAGAACTCACGGCTAGGTGAATATTAAGGCACATGAAGGAATCGCCGCATTTTGTGCCGCATCACTTGCTGCAAGGACTCAAAATCAGCGCGCGAACAATCTGCACATCATCCCCCGTCCGAAGTTGGGCTTTGTCTATCTACAGCCACGCTCGAAACTACTCACTTTTGCCCGTAATGAATTTCGAAGACAGACGAGAAGTGAGACATGAACCGAGAGACCAACCCTGGGGTAGAGCCGGGGTTTCAGGGAGATCCCGAGTCCGTTCGGATGCGTTCAGAGTAATAGTTCGTGCACATGGCTCGGTGCTTGCACGGGATCACCGCACCTGGAGATAACCGTAAACTGAGCGCTATTGCGCGCAACTTGCTTTCTACGCACTATCTCACAAAATCTCACAAAGCAGCTCAGCAATATTCCGGGCCGGATGTTTTATGCAGCAAATGTGAGCACTGCGTAGGATTCGCCCTTTTCGAGAGCAGATTTGCTACTGCTATGATAGCCTGTATGGGTTTCCACCGTGAAGCACAAAGTAACAAGAACTACAATCTGGGACTTAGTGCATTGAAAAGGGAGATGGAATGGGAAAATATATATGAAAAAGAAAAGATAAAAAGGAATTAATGATGAATTAAGAGATTGAAAGAAAAAGAAATAGACAAGAACATTAAAATAGAGATGAGATAGAGATGACCTGGCGGAGTTTACGGAATACTAATGCGGCTATGCGCTGACGCCCGCGAAGATACGGGAGGGTCCATCGCAGCCGTCGTTGTGAGCATTTGTTAATTTCCGGTTCAGTCGGATATGACGTCTATTTGTCTTGTTAAATAAAAAGCAGATAGAAGAACATGGGTAGTTGGGCATTGCTACTCATTAGAAATAGCCACGTCTGCCGAAAGAGGGCCTTCTTTAAAGGCCCTGCGAAGTCGGTGTTTGAACACCCCGGCACTTTGAAAAGTACTTCGTAATCGACCGCGTACTCCGCATCAGAACGCACGTAGCACGGTCGATTCGCTGAATGTGACGAGCCCTGTTGACAGATTTGCCTGACCGGCACAGTAAAGTGCAAGAAACATGATACGAAGCGGTGCATCGGAAGTGCATACGAAGTGCATCGGAAAGATGGCTGCACGCTTTGTACTGCTGGGTATTTGTCTCGATAATGTACCGATTGCGTCCAACTTTTTCCTGGATAACCTTTTCTCGTATTTGCCTGTGCATCCTACAAGCGTGCGTGAGTTGCGAGAGGGAGATCTGGAGACTTGCGCGTCATCGGAATCGGCCTTTCCCTCGCTTACCAGGGAAGGGGACACGCTTCGCTCAGTTTTTCCGTCCCCGGGATGCATCGCTCCGCCAGCCGTTCGCATATCGTGGTGCCGCGTCAAAGCGTTGAGCTCATGACTGGGAGGTCCTAACTTCGAATTCTGTGTTTGATAGATTTTTTGTTCTATTTAAGAAAAATTGCATTATGATGTAATTATGATGCAAGCTCGCGTATAATTTTTTCCCTTCTCGTGCTGGTCGAAAGGTTCAAGTGACACTCCAACTAAACGGTCGCTAACATCAACCATATTTTATCGGAGGATGACAGCTATGGAATACAATCGAGAGAAAAACATCGTTGGGATATGGTGGCCCTTTTCGAGCCCTTTATTGGGCGCGGTTGCTTGCTAGTACGACTGGTCGCATGCCTGATTGGATAGTTTGTGTGCGTGTCTCACTTAATATGATGTGTTTCTTGCATAAGCTTACAAACCAAGCGGTAAAAAATTGCGTTAAAAATAGGGTACTATGCTTGACCGCTATAAGCCGGTAATGTGATATCCATCTCGCCGTACCCGAAACAAACATGGTAAGTTGCTAAATGTTTCTTTTACGCACAACGGGATGAAAACGCCATAGAAACCAAGCGCTGCCTTTGTTCTTCTAACTGACCTTGTCTGTTTCTGGGCTTCTAAAGCCATAGCTGCGGTAAATTAAGAACGGACGTTGAGAGGCACAGCGGAGCTAGCTTTTTAAAAAATAAATCTTTGGTGAATATTGAATCATTTGCAACCTGAGTCCGAGGAAGCTGGGTCAATTCTCATTCAAGTCACGTAAAGTAAGCATACGCACACTTTCCGCCACTTACACATTCGTTACTATCAGTATCAAGTCATTTGGGCATTCTGCCATTCAACAGTCATTTACATCGCTATATCGAGAGAAAGCTAATTAACTGCGATGTCATTCCGAGAACGCTTATAGAATATGGTACCGCGATTCCGGTATTCTTGCGCAGTACACGCAAGTGTTACCTATTGCAGCCAATTAAGGAACAAGAGCGTAATCAGCCTCCACATCCCCCTCCCCCACCTTCTCTTACTCATTAACAAATAATGCTAACATGGCGTGAGCTACGCGGCACGCCCGTCCGGATCTCGCTCCGTGCGAGCGAGCGGGACCGATCGGGCGATTTCGCATCGCCCGCACAACACACAGATTAGATCGAGCGCGCCACAAATTCCTCGCGCAAACACTGTCGCACAAAGTGCCGGCGCCGCGCGCTATTTTTCGCCTCCTCGTTTCGCGCCGTGCAAGCTAGCGCACGCACGCGCGTGCGACGGCGCGATTTCGCCGCTCCTCCTCCTCGGCAACTGCTCTCCCCCATCGATAACGGCTCCGCCGAGGGCACGAAGGCCGAACACACCCCCGACGGGCGCCGCGCCGCTATCGCCGTCCACGGCTCCGGCACGTGCCGCGGTGCGGTCGGTGCGCGGGGTCGTCAGGCCTCCGGGATCAGCCAATGGGAGCGCGCGCTCTAATCGAGCCCAACGCCAGCGCGGACCGACGCCGCTGGACTCTGGTCTCGCGGCGGCGGCGGCGACGGCAGCGCGTTTGCGCGCTATCAGCTGTTTTTCTCCGCGCCGCCGCGCGAGCCGCTACGCTATCTCGTGTATCTCTGGGCCGACCGGCAACTGGCAACCACTCCTCCGCGGGCCAACCGGTTTAGTTCCGTGCGGCATCTGGAGGTTTTACGGACAAGGGGCGACAGACAGTTACATCTTGGCCGAAACCAAATACCGGCGCTACGACCGGTTCGGGCAGCCGGCCAGTGGCGCATTGACAGAAGTACGTTAGTGGTGGCTTTAGGTAGGCGCAGTGTCGCGATACCGAGAATGGTGGAACCGCCGTAACATATGTAATAAAGATGGCCGACTATGGACACGGAAAATGAGGGGGGAATCAGGTGCCGTTAGCGGGGCCAAGTGTCGACCAAACATAATCAAAGCACACGAAAAGGGATTTACCACCTGAATGCACCGTGACAGCTGTCTGAAAACAGAGAAAATGCAATAAAAATGAGAGCAGACAGGGCTTCCCGTTCTCATACTGAAGCCAAAATGTACCCGTGCGCGCGTAGAAAAAGCGCATGCCTCTGTGCGCAGTGATTCCGGAACCCGACACATTTGCCAGGAGACAGGGCTCCCGGTATGCTGCAGTGACCGACAGAACTAGACATAGCGAATCCATTCCCGAAAGCAACTCAATAGCGATCAAGCCAGGATTCACTATCAGCAACCAGAAAAGCTGAATGGGTTGGGTCATCACGAGGGAATATTAGCGCAATGTCCATGATGCATTGGTCCTGTTGGCACACATTTGAGTAGCTGACTGGGCGTGAACGTAACAGTAGAAATAGCCCAGAGCAGGGAATGCAGCAAGAAGGTGGCAACGATTTCTAGAAGCTTTGTAATTATACGTTTTTTTGTCTTCTCTGACGCATAGGACCACGGCTCCAGTAGCGCTAAAGTAACCTATGGCACAGTGCCGAAGTGCGCCAGCTCTGAGATAACGTGCATAGCTGTAATGTATCGAGGCAAATTATTTACCACTGGTTCCCGGACTACGCTTCCTCGCGAGAATTACACGAGGCCGATTTGACAGCGCGAAGGCTTTCTCAGTGCTGCACGGAACTGCTGGCGCGACGTGTGTGTCCGAAGTACTATTTGCGCGCGCGGTTGTCGCTCTAGGAAGGGGTGGGGGGAGGGGAGGTGGCGTGCGTGCAGCTAAACGCCGCAACACGTGGTGTCCTCCGCGCGGAGGCGAGGGCTTGTTTCAGCTAGTTACTCGTTATCAGCCACTTGTATCTCGCTGCTCCTGCCGTGCTGGTAAGGCAATGATTGCGCCCGAATCACGCGTCCGAGGCATGCGGACGGAAGACTTGCGAGTCACGTTTCTTTCTTTGATGTGATAAGGATGTTAGCCGAGTGGAAATGCCGTAAAGCGCAGCATAAAGTGAGAAAGATAGCGAGAGAGAAAGAAAAAAAGTAGCGGCTTACTTGCATTTTCTTGCAGAAGACTTTCGGCGGCAACCTTTTAGAGCTTTTACGCTGAAACTCTTCATTGAGGTATTCTTTCCGGACTTACGTGAAACACTGGTCTTTCGAAGAGATTGCGAAATTGGCTCGTTATGTTGTAACACGTATAAGTATGCAAAAGGAAAAAAAAAAGGAAAGAGAGAGGCTGGCAGCAACTAGATACCATTTCTCGTTTTTGCTCAAGAAATCCATCTCTCAAAAAAGGACAAGTATACCTGTCGCGTCCTTTTCTAGTGCTTCGTACTTGCCAGCTATAGTTCTGCGTTGTTCATTGAACAAATGTGAAGTGAATGAGTACGAGAAGGAAGTGTAAAAGAATAAAGAAAAGATGAGCATGCGATACACTACGAACAAAGACAAATGGGAACTTGTGGTTCGCGACAGAACCGTGATTTATTTCCCTCTTTTGGTATCTGTAAAAAAACAGAGTAATGCAACATATCTTCTCTTGATACAGGAAGAGATGGATAATTACTAAAAACTGGAAACTGACCTTACAATTTGTATTCCCGCAGTAAGCATGACCCAGACATTACCTTTTGCTTTGGCAAACGTAAGATTGAATCCGGCAAGAAGGACCTGGAATCGGTGAGTTATTCAAGAAGTTTTGTCTGAGAAAGACGATTTTGTTCATCGTCTTAACAGTGGACATCCGCCGCACGTACACATGCCTGCGTACGTCCACCGGAATTCGCTAAAAGATCACGATATATGACCGTTACCGTCGTTGACAAAGAGCACACACTTCAGTCAATAATAGCAGTATAACGTCGTGCTCTATAGGCAACAAGGCACATGATTTTAAAATTAAAAATGAAATTATGGGGTTTTACGTGCCAAAACCACTTTCAGATTATGAGGCACGCCGTAGTGGAGGACTCCGGAAATTTCGACCACCTGGGGTTCTTTAACGTGCACCTAAATCTAAGTACACGAGTGTTTTCGCATTTCGCCCCCATCGAAATGCGGCCGCCGTGGCCGGGATTCGATCCCGCGACCTTGTGCTCAGCAGCCTAACACCATAGCCACTCAGCAACCACGGCGGGTTGCACATGATTTTAGGCACACAGTCCTAACTTTAGTGTTCACGATTGCTTACAAACGAGAAGAGATGGTTTCGTCTTTTAGGTGTACAACCTTAAACGCAACCGCGTCAATTGAACTTGAAAAACACAAATGCCAGTGCAACACTTTCAGTCTTCAGCTGCTGATTGCGTGGTAAATGAATTTCTGGGAAAAACGCAATCGTACAGCAAATGAAGTGAGGTTATTAGGCGATGGAGTATTTTTGAACTTGCAGCTAGGAATCAAGGTTGTGGATTTCGTACACTTGTGGGCTGAATCATGCCGTGAGCGCTTCAACTATATAAAAAAAAATGCGTGCACGAGGTGATAAAGGAAGTAAGAACGGAAAACATTATTCCTAAAAATATTTTTTCGTCCAACACACATGATTTAAACAAACGACAAAAATGGATCGCGCGGGTATACAAGAGTGCATCCCCAAGTCACGTCAGGGCCTATACAGGGTGTTCAGAATTAAGCTTCACGGTTTTCTTAAACTTAGGCACTGGGAGACACGCGAAGACCACTTGTGCAAGTGAGTTATGGGGCCAGGGCGCCACAAAGTGAGATGATAAATATCGCTTTCAGCAGACCAATTAACTCAATTGAATAAATAACTTTTGATTGACTGAAGTAAGTTGGTATGTTTGTATTGAAAAGTTAGAGGCAGTCGTGTTTCCACACAGTATCAGTTGGAACATGTTCCTAGGGGTGGGCAGCGCAACCCGGATGAAAGACAGAAGGAAGTACACGATACGATACTGCTCTCGCATATAGTGTACTTCCTTTTGTCTTTCGTCCGGGTTGAACTGCCCATCCCTAGGAACATGATCAATCACCAAGTCGCCCAGCTTGTCGTGTTAAATCAGTTGGAAGAATTCTTCTAGCGTGTCTGTGATCCGAGATATCAGACTCCAAATTTTAATTGTTTTTCGCATGATTACGCATGCAAGAGTTATGGTCGGCGCAAAGCTTCCCCCTGATGTGACGCGGCTGTGTGACGTGGCTTCGGGCTGGAGTGAGCCTTACAACATCAGTCCCTTGTGCGCGGGGATCGACAAAAGACGACCAAGGAACGCGTTCCAAGGGCTCGACTGGTGTGACAACGTCAAATGGTGAATGCCTGCTTTGGATGTGTCGTGGAACGCGGGTGATCAGATTTAAGAATCCAAGAAAGGCTGGATTGTAGCCAGACCTACCCGAAAACTGTGACCACTGGATGATGGACAAGTTTTCAAAGACACTGCCACACGATGCAGAGTTGACAGTCTTTGATTAACGTTCCCCTAACCTTTTAGGCCTTGCAGCGAACCCTGCCGAACAACAACAACAACAACAACAACAACAACAACAACAACAACAACAACAACAACAATAATAATAATAATAATAATAATAATAATAATAATAATAATAATAATAATAATAATATCTACATAGACATGGCGATTTATTACGCATGATTTTCCGGCTCATCTAGAAATCCAGCTGCAACGGAAGAACGAAGCCATAGATCTGTCACAGGCGATTAAATAAATTACTCGAACTAAAAAAAATTAGCAGAACGTATACTACAATTCTTGTGGTTTATAAAGGCCTCTAGACTGCCGATGTCGTTGTTTAATATCAAGTCTATCAACATCATTCCTGGAAAGTGAAAACACATAAGTCAAGCGAAAGGTATACACATGGATGAGTATGTTATGAACCTTTATGACGAAACATCTACCGATATACCATGAAACTTATGCGTAGTTATGGAATTTTTGCTTAACCTGGTAAGAAGTTCATGTTGAATAACCAACTATAGCCTGTCATCTTCGTCTGACTGTGTGCACGCTGATATGATGCTACCGCTATGGTGCTTGTTCAAGTTCGAATGAATTTAGGCTCTTCATTCATATGCACTAATTTAAATGTACAGTAATTTTCGGTGTGGCGCTCATACAAGCTTGTCGGTATATACGAACAGGGTGTTAATCTTCTTTAGCTGCACTAAAATAAGAAACAACGTGAGTGTGGCCGATAGCGCAATTTCAACCTTTGATCTACATTACTTGATGAGGCCACTATGACTCCTACGAGAAACTAAAACGTTTATATGAATAATTAACAAAATTACGCTTATTAACAAATTACGCTAATTAGTAATCAATTGTTAATTGATTACTATGTGGCACATATTTAAATGTGGGAATTGTAGCTAGTGAGTATTGTTTTAACTTAGGGGTGGATGACGAGGGACGAACTCTTGGAGCAGACGAAGAGGAAAAAAAAATTAAGCGACGATTACGATACTCTCTATAAATGCAAATTTTGAGCGCAGCTGTTTAGGTGTTTTTGAATTCACGATATATTGTGGCAAAGAATTTCATACTGAAGTACAGGGTGCTCTCGGCGGTGGCACTGAGCCTCTGCTCGGGCAGCTCGTTTAGCAGCAGCGGCAAACGAAGCATTTCCACCGGTCGCTTTGCTCCTTGAACTGCAAGAAAGCGTGAACACGGGAACACGTGGCTCGCGCGGAGCGTATTCTCTAGCGGCGGCGGCAGCGCAGGCGAAGAAGCGCATGCGCAGTGGGTGCGAAGCCCACGCCAGCGCTTTGTTTCCGCGGTCGACGCATGCCTAGGCGCCACCGGCACTCCGCTTCCTCCTCACTCTTTCGCCATATCCTCCTCAGCTTTCCACCTCAAGGTACCGCTGCACCCTCCTCTCCGGAACCACGAGGCTGAAAGCGGAGGATGGTATAGAGACAATTACTGCGCTGCACTTTACCCCACTTTTCACCTCCCTGCTTTAAGAACCTCCTTTACCCTCCTCCCCACTTTTCTCCTCGCGCCCCTCAGCTCTCGCCAGTTTTTTCATCACCTGCTGCGCGTCGCCTTCGCGCTCATCTTTCGCTGTACTCGTTCTCTCCGTTACGAGTGACGCCGACGCTCGCCGCAGGTGCGGACGCGTAAAAGCCGCGCTCTATAAAAGCTTAAAGGGACACTAAAGCGAAACAATAAATCAGTTTAGACTATTGAAGCATTGTTTGAGAACCCTGCAGGCATACATTTAAAAAAAATAGTTTGATTATTAGATGAGAAAATGAAGGTCCAAGTATCAGTATTTGAATTTAGCGCCGAAACCCCAGCGCGGGTACGTCAGCGTGACGTCGGGATCCCAAAGTACGTTTTCGCATTTGGGCCGCGTTGGCTCAATAAAGGTTCCCGAAACATGCCATGTTTAATATTTGGTTCCCTTAGAACACAATGTGGTCTATTTGTACCGCTATATATAATTAGTAGGCTCTAGAAGATGCCATTAAAATCCAAGACGTCACAGCCCCCAGGTGCAGGAACTTAAGTAGGCGCCGCCACCCATATTTCGTTCTCGCGCTTTTTCTGGCTTACTAAACGTCTTATCGTTGTAAGAGTGGTGTTTTTGGTGTTGTAGAACGGTAATTTGCTGATGCAGAAGAAATCGTTTTTCACTTTAGTGTCCCTTTAATGCAATATACACAGCTAGCAGAAAATAGCGTACAGCCCGTCGCCTCGATGTAGCCCGTTCCTGTGGCGAGGATAGCACCGGCTTCGAGATGTGCGCCGTCAAATTTGCGGTAAGGATGTACTGTTGCTCCACTTACGTTTTTAACGAGACACTGTTCTGTGGAGTAACTGGAATGCCACTGCCTTTTGTCTGACACTTTGAAAAATTAATAACTCGAAAATTCGCATGCCTTGCGATCTCAACGGCTGCTATTCGTAAATGGAAATATGTGCCGCAATGTAGGTTATTTAATTGAGCACTTTGATTGTTTGCAAACGTAGTGGGCCGCCTTGTCCAGCGCCTTGTCCAGTAATAAAATTCCAGGGCTAGAATTGCGGTGTCTGCCATTGGCAATTTTTCCAAATTTGGTGGAGCTACCGATATACGAACGTTTTACGTCGGCGAGATTTTCAGTTTTTCCCCTGCCCATCTCCTCACACTCTGTTCGATATTCCCGCGTCTGTTGAAGAGGGACTCTGAAGAAGGCGCGAATAACACCGCAGTTCTTATCATTCGTAAGTAGATAAAAAAATAAGTAGAGCCAGTTCAGTAGAGGGGCATGCACGTCCTCGGGGGGCGCCGAGTCACCATTTTATCTGCTTTGGCAAACCTCAACCTCTTTACCGCCGCATCCGTGGCCTGCCCTCGCCTATACCTTCTCTGAATTCATGAACGACACGGCGTCCAACCTACTGAGAGTGGCGTGAATGAGGAACGGATGACGTAATGCGCGCGGGATAGGTATAGTGACACTGCTGCTGTTCGGTGGCGCGCTATTGGCGTTTTGCGTTTATCTGCAACGACAGTGTTGTCGCGCCTGAGCGTGCGTACGTGAACCGCCGCTGGCACTACAGCGAAGTGTCTGCCGCGCTGATTACTTGGGTGGATAGTCGGTGTCATTTTTATTTCATTTATTTCCAATAAGTAAGACACATCAAAAAGAAGTTGAGTGCAGGATGTTTCAGTGAACACTTTCGAAATTTTCTTTAATATTGCCTGCGGCAGACATCAGAATTCTGGTTTATGAGCCGGTCTACACGAAGAGGCCGACATTGCTTGCGCACAAAATTGAAATGCATAACCGTATAATTAACAAAATGTACTAATAAGCTTTTAACTAATTGCGTTATGGCACATATTGCAATTTACAAATTCTAGCGAGCGAGTCTAGGAGGCCTACACACTTGAAAAAAGGAATGTGTAATGACTGCGGTAAAAATGCACTATCGTACTACTTCATTTATTAAAAAGCTTTGTTGTGTGCATTGAACCACAAAAGTAACTGGAATGCCAATGCATTTCTCTGCAAAGTTCGGGAATGAATATTTCGAAACTCGTGCCATCTTGAGAATTTATTCCAAGTGTTCCTTGCAACTCCCCGGCTAGAATTTGTACGTTGAAGTATGTGCCACAATATAACTAGTGGAAAACGTAATTAGCGACTATTTGTTAATTACACGATTATGAATTTCAAACCTTGTGTAAATAATTTCCGCCTCATTGAGTAGACCAGTCCATGAACTAAAATTGTGCTATCTGCCACAGGCATTTTTCTTTTACTTTTGAAAGTGTTCACTGAAACACCCGGTATATTCCACTTGCACCTGCTGAAGTAAGAAGTATCGGGGGGATTTCCTGACAGGACAGGAGCAGGGGTTAGCACAATTAAGACAAACAGTAGCAGCTAACATCATATTAAAAGCGTGGTAATATACTCAATATTTCTGAGTATTGAGAATATTGTCAATTTCCCTCCCGGTAAATTAAGATTCTGCAACAGAACAGGCAGAAATTAACGAAAGAAGACCGTCGCCAGATGTCGTCCCCGGATATTCTCCTCGTTGTATTTCTTTTCCATTCGACTGCTTTTTGAAACGCTCCTTCGCCCATTTCATTAATTTATTACTACGGTCAGCCACGCGTATTGCTATTCAGGGGATATTACCTCAAATCGAACAGGAAAGTCGAAAAAGGCAGCGTGGCTTCAGCCACAGCAACGAAAAATTCCATGATTAGCGCGTCAGTGAAGAAAACTCGGCCTTACAAACAGGCTGATAATAGGGATCTTGGACGTGCACCTAAAATGTAAGTGCACGAGTATTCTCGCACATGAACCGCAGAAATCGTGGCCAGAACAAGCAGACGCGAAAGCGAGAACTGCTTTAGATAGTGCTTGTGAAGTACGAATTCCGTTCTCACGAACAGACACAAACGCCCCACTTCGACGCGTAATACGCAACCGTGCGTTGGAACACTGGACCCAACCAGACCGACGACACAAGCTTTTACACAAATGGGAGCAAGAAATGAAATTTCGTATGCCTCACAAGTTCAAAAGAAGCCAAACGAGCATGGTGCACCGGATTCGCCTTGGTGTCGCATTCACCAACCGTTATAGACATCGTATAGGTGCCAGTGATACTAGTCCAAACTGTGAATGCGGTGAGGTGCCAGAAACACTTGAACATATATTTTGCGTGTGTCCCGCGTACGCGCAAGAACGACAGAAACTTGTCTCTTCCATTGCAACGATCCATAAGAGACCGCTATCAGACGAGTTTCCTTTAGGTCCTTGGCCTAATGCAAACAGCGCAGCCCTTGTAACAAGTGCCGCTTTCTCCGAGCCACCGGGCTGGACGCACGGCTTTAGAAATGCCACACCTCTGTGAATTTGTATATAAGCCATCTCTTCCTTATACCATCATCATTCATCAGCCCTATCCCTCCCCGTCCCTTTTCCCCAGTGTAGAGTAGCAGGCCAGAGCAAGTTATAGCTAAGGCCGACCCCTCTGCATTTCTGTAAATAAATTTCTCTCTCGCTCTCGCGGCCGGCAATTGAACTGGCCTCTGCTAGCTCAGCAACAGGACGCTAAGGAAAATGAGGCCACGACAATAAGTCGAAACACAAAAGAAAGACTTCCAGAGCCAACAACTTCAGCAATTAGATAACAGCGCAGTGTCTCGGATGTAGATACCGCAACCTACACGATACGTTGGCAATCTACTACAGTCGCGCCCACTCGCGTCCATATCCACGACTATATACTCCCGTTCACAGGTCCTCAGTCACGCTTACAACGGCTAAGTAGGCGAACCAAAGCCCTTCCTCACCCAGGCCTAGACAGGAGGCAAGCACGGGACTGGCGCCGCCTGCAAACAAACACTTTCCCACATTTATACAGGCTACACAAAATGTACCCAGACAAATACAGCAACACTTGCCCGTGGTGCGAAGGAACACCGACATTGGAACACATAACATTCCAGTGCGTGTCACGTCCGGCGGCTGCCACCTCGCCGCTGCTAGACAACACTCTACATAACTGGTCGTGGGAGGCGCGACTCGCGGAAGTGGAATTGGGAAGCCAACTGGCGACCCTTGACCAGGCCCGGCGAGCCGCTGTAACCAGTGGGGCCCTGGAGGAGGGGCTCCACCCACCATAACCAAACAGTCTCTGTTACAATAAACGTTTACTCTCTCTCTCTCTCTCTCTCTCAGTCACGCTTATAATCGCGCGTACTCGTGCTCACATATAAGTACTCACTGGCGTTCACATTCACGCCTTCTCGCACTCACGGGCACTCACTTAGGTTCCTTAAGCTATACGTCCACCCGCAACCTACGTAACTCGCTCACACTCAGGCTCACGGCTTTGAAATGAGTATTGGGTGAGTGTATACGCATGAGAGAATACGCAGACCTATGCAGCCTAAAGACAAGCAAACAGTAGAACAAACACAAAAACAAACAAACAAACATCTTTTCTCTTGCTCTCTCTCGTTCTCTCGGTCGTTTTGTCGGGGGCACATATGAATATGCAGATAACGTCAAAGGCGTGAGTTTGTCGTTCAGTGGACTCTTTACTTAAGGAGCGTCTATATAATTCTACATTGGAAAGGATAAATAGTTTTTGTTGGCTTACACATCACCGAATTTGAAGAGATCTGTTGCATTTAAAAGCTGCAGTAAAAATTTAAAGGCAAGGAGGACTTTTCTTATTTAGGTTCTCAATGTTCTATAAACACCCCTACAATAGCATACATTTACGAACACTGAAGCGCGAAGTTTATTATTGTGTAATTCAGCAATAATAAATCATATCAAAGTTATGAAAACTCGATCTACTGAGGCATCAACTGCGGACAAAATTGATGTACTATGCACTCCTCTTATGTAACCCATTAATTTATGAGTAAGACTTAGCAGCACTACAATTTCGTGTAAACTGTAGACTTATATGTGCTATATGCTCAAACAGACGCAGCTGACAGAACTGCGACATCTGTGTGTGTGTGTGTGTGTGTGTGTGTGTGTGTGTGTGTGTGTGTGTGTGTGCGTGTGTGTGTGTGTGTGTGTGTGTGTGTGTGTGTGTGTGTGTGTGTGTGTGTGTGTGTGTGTGTGTGTGTGTGTGTGTGTGTGTGTGTGTGTGTGTGCGCGCGCGCGCGCGCGCGCGCGCGTGTGTGTCTTCACATAGATTTGAACATTCGAGCTTCCTGTTCCATAGTTGGCGGCGGAGGCATTCACACTCCCCTTCAAAGGCACAGACACATGATTCGTGCTATATACGACTAGACGCACATCAGCTGAGTATGGCTTCCTCAGCAGGGCAGGTATGCTCATGACAAGGATATCAGCGCGTTTTGATGTCCGACAACGGCCCTGCGATTGGAAGTAAGTGCCAAGTTGTCGCTATGCGCTCGAAGAACAATAGCTGCATAGTGTGGCGCGATCTTCCGAAGACTTCGCAGAGAAGAGCAAATAAGCGTGGTCGACCAAGTCGAACTATTGTATGACGCAATGCATTGTTCGGAGCCGGCGAGGTGAATCGTGTTAGAAAAATTAGGAAGGAACGACAAACTACTTTCGCAGCAGCTCTGAACTATTCGAGGCAGCCAGAAATACCAGTGCTATGAAACTGCATAAGAAAGCTGCAATCTTTCTGCGGGTACACTTGCAAAAGTGCCGGAATAAGAATTAGCCAGGTTTTCGGCATTAAATTGGCACTTAGGCTATGGGACAGCTGAAGTATCGGTCAGTGAACAAAACATATCACTGTAAAAATTCACTTTACAAAAGCTTACCAGCACTTTTGCGATGACCGTATACACAAAAACAAAGGAAATGTGGAGGACTTATCACAATGCTTATCCTCTCCGTGCTTTCTAAGACACCGGGGAAAAAAATTACAATTTTCAACCAGGCAGGAAGCTTACCAGCTTCAACGCAGAAAGACAGTTTACCGAAGAAGTGTGCTTTTACGCAGAGTTTAACAAAAGGAGGCAGAACGCAGCAAGCCATTGCCTTGGTTCTTCGCATGCAGCCTCCAGTAATCCCAGCCACTGAGTAAACTTGCTAAAAATAGAGCATTCGAAAAAGCTCAATATTCGTCCTCTATGGCAGCGATGCCTCAAACAGCGAAATTCATTCGGTACCTACTTAACATATTTAGTACTGGCACCCCTCTACCTTTCATCAGATACGAAAGATTGTGCAATTTCTAATGAAAGAAGAGGTGTAAGTATTTAACTTGTAGTTATTTCAAAACCGATTGCCATTTTCTTTTTGTTTTAGTTTTATCTGTGCACCTAAATCAAAGTGCGCAGGCATTGATCTCCCATCGGGATGCCTTCGCCACGCGGCTGGGAATGGATCTGACAACCTTGTGCTGAGTTCGACGCTACGTCCACTGAGCCACGGCGACAGGTGATAAATACCATTGTTTCTGCTGACAATTATAAGCGAGGGTATCAGCAGTCTGGCCGCGCATTTCAGTTTGCCTGTCTGACAAGCGACGTCAAAGATGTCATTTTGACATTTCTGGCACCTTTACAACTTCGTCACTTGGGCAGGCATCCAACAGCTGCATAAATAACCTGCGATCTGTCCGAAACATTTTGCTACATCATCAATTGTGGCTTTGTCCGGGAAAGAGGGTTACAAGAGAGAGAGTACTCAGAGCTGACACGCTACCGACTAAGAAGACAAAGAGTTACACATGCGTTGGCTCATGATCATTATGGTCTGTAAGTCGCCATACAGGTCCTTTCTTACATGATGGGAGAGGGGGGTAGAGTCTGCACACTTTCGTTTAACTGCCCCATTATGCCTCAAGGCAAGGTCATTCAAATCAGAAAAAAAGAAAAAAAATATTCACGATGCAAATTTCCCGAGCTCAGTTGTGTTCTCTGTGTCATACTGTGTTTAGTGGCATCTAAGGCTTCAAGCGACAAGCCCTGTGTGGCCCCGCGACAGGCCAAAATTCTTAACGGTTGAATGAACACCATTACCTTGGAAATTTTACTCCAGGTTACTCCGGTTACTCCGCGTTATCCCGGTTTATCCGGGTAAAGATAAAGATCTCAGTACCTTACTTCTTTATGTGTATAATCCTGGACAGTGAAAAATAAAAGAAAGAAAAGGAAAAGAACACTCAACGCAGAAAGCAGTGAAGCGGCTAGTTTGAAAATTAGCCCTAGAGCATCTCGTAGAAAACACGGTTCGCAAGTTAACATGCTTTTCGCTCGGGACAAATAATGCGTCGAGACAGTCAGCGTGGCCTTATCTTCTGAACAGTTTGATATCGAAAAAAAAAAACATGTCCGAAGTCTTCATGTCGAAGTAATCCTTAGTGAAACATTGGCACAATGACACTTGGAGCCACAATTCGTTGCAGGCAAACGCCAGAGACTAGGTTTTCCGCATAGCCACTTCAGGCCTGCTTTCTCGTCTTTCTTTCTTTTTTTTTACATGACGAAAAAATTCCTGGACCATGGTCCCAGACGACGTCAGCTGGAGGTGCTCTACAAACACTAGTGTATGTGCATGTGCTCTTTGAAGTATGAGGACTGACCGAAAAACTGTTGTCAGTTGTTTTCCTCGTGCCTGTGCAAACGGACTGTCCTCATTTCTTGTTTTTTCATCATACTCTGTGACAATGGTCCGTCGCTCACACCCGTCTTACCCAACTCCCACCTCATTCTCTTCCCAATTCAACTCCAGGTGACTGACCGAGGGCAGCACATGGTAAAATCAAGGGTATATCTGGTGCAATTCATTCAGTTGGCTTTGGCGAAATTCGCCAGTGAGGCTGTGGACTAAGTTTCCATGAAAACCGTGCAACATTATTAAATACATTTTTCTCTCCTTCTCCTCAATATTTTCTACCCCTTCTCTTTCTCTTAGTTCAGAGTAGCCTACCGGATGGTTACCCTGGTTAACCGCACTGCCTTTAATCTCATATTTTCTGTCCTTCTCTCTGGCGTGCAACCCAGGCTGTCACAAAAGATATATGTCTGCTAATCAGACATGAAGTAACCATGGCGCGGCTTCATGTTCGCATTTGTAACTTGTTACTTCAAGTCGGCATATAAAAGCTGAGTTAGAGACTATTCTTAATTATCGACTTGGACATTGACAACAGCCGCGCAAGTTTAATGTCTGCATTTTCAGTTGAGCCACCTGAGCAGATCAAATTGAGTCATATACTTCATGTGATTTATAAAAAGAATCCGTGCGAACTATAGAAAAGAGCAAAAAACAAACACACGTTAGGTACTGTGTGCGGGGTGGCGGTGGGGGCGGAGGGGTTCTAAGCACATCACGCAGCTTCTGGTAGCCTCATCTAATGCAAAGCCGTGGAGTGTATAGTACCGATAGGTCAGACCTGCACACTAACGTATATGACATCAAAAGTATAAAAAAAGTAATGCCACTAGTTTAGGCTTATTTTGGTGTTTCTTCTAAGAAATCAATTCTTGGTCTCCTACATTCACGCCAGCAATGATGTTGCTTATCATTTTTTCTCCACAAATAACCGTACTAATTCGCCACTGAAAGAAGAGGTCTTTCTACGTCTTACGTATATAAGTTTATTTCCGCAGCCCGCCCCAAAGTATCGGCTTTGACAGGCCGCACCAAATCTTCATTCTGTTCAGTTTGTTTCACAACACAACTCCCCTACCATTTGCAAGGGCTGGAATCACCATCCTCCATTTCATCGCTACAATGACAAATGCTGCCATATTGACAAAAGCCATACGAGAAAAAACAACAACATTAAAATACAAGTCATAAGCACCGTTGTATATATGCAATGCCTTGAGGTACTAAAATATTCCAACACACGCAACACGCTATTGAAGATGTCTGTGAGCTCTACACGATGTGCGCCTAGTAGGTGCCACAAGTCAGAAAGGGACGGAGAAGCATTCTACACTTCTCACTTCGTAACACTACAACACATTAGTGCAAGTGGAAAAGTCTTGGCTCTGGATCGAAAGACCTCCCAGATCGCGGAGCGCCACTTTCGTTGTTTTTCCCTACATTGACCACGCGGAACGATTAAATGTTAGAAGTTGTGGCTTTGGCGTGTCCGGGTCGTCACAGCAGGTCACCAGCACCGCAAAATTTTGTAACGCCGCTTTGGTCGCGCGTGCTAGTAAGACTTGCTGCGTTCCAAGACATTGTGGCACTTTGGATATTTCGTAGGTCGTGTGCCACGCCAAACTCATGATGCCAACAATGCGTGGTAAATGGTCTTTCAAATAAAGTCATGCGCATTGCCAGTAGTACCTGTCAAGTGGGATTCGTTAATTTTCACCGGAAAACCACGCTTCCGAGAGAAATCACGTCATAGAGGTGTTTTGTTTCAAACATGAAGTAATTTCATGTTATTACACGTTATAGCTAGCTTCTAGAGAAAGAGAAAGGGGAACGAAAGGCACTGAAGTCAAGCAATCACGTTTGGTTTGCTGCCCTTTCAAGAATTAAGGAGTGTATTTAACCTTGATCGACGACTCAACGCAAACCTGGTCAATTTACTCCACCCTTCGTAGAAAAGGGAAGGGAATCGTTCGGAATTGTACGTCAAACTGCCTGGTCTAGAATGTCTGCTGAAAACAGCTATCCCTCATTTTATTGCACTTCCACCCTACTTGTTCAAGATGTAGTTCTCTTTCGCACAAGCCCGCAGTTCGCTTGTAGCAATAATGCGCTGCGCGCCAAGGCATTTTATTACGGCGGACGTTCTAAGTAATGCAGCTACAGCTTTTGGGAGCTTTGTGCATAGCGGAGGATGTAGAAGAAGAAAAATGGTGTGCGCAAGTTTGGCCGAGGGAGCCCGTAGCGGTGGAAATTTACTTTTGCTTTTTTTCGCCCTCGGATAACAGCAGCTTCACATAGGGGGCGAGGGCGCTCGTTGTCCTATACTCGAAACAGTTTAGTACTCCGCCTTTACGACTTGCTTCCGCTAATGGACGGGCGCTGCTGAAAAGCGACGATAAATAGAGAGAGGAGAGGCTAATCGGCTTGCGCTTCTGGCATTTTCCGCAAGATTAAAAGCGGCCGAGACCTCGTTACGACTTTTTCGCTCTTTACACGCGCGCACGCTAACGGCCGCGACGAACTCGGCGCGGCGACCTTTGTGAAGTCGAAAAAGAAGGACCCGGAGATGTAAGCCGGAAAACGGAAAAATAAAAGGCGGCCGACCCCCTCCAGAGGAGACGAACGGCCAGTTCATCACAAAGAAGCCGCGAAGCAGTGGTACAGCCGACGACACCGGGCTCCTGGCAGCCGACGACATCGATGCTTCAAGGCGCCCGACATTGCCTGGGGCACCAGCGGCGGCGAAACTGCGTGCTGCTCGCTTGACGACACTTCTCCCCAACTCCCTTCCCCCTCCCTCCCTACCCCATTCACCCTTGGTTCTGTCTAGGCTCCCCATGACTCGTTTACGAATGAAAGACCGGCACTGTCCTCCTAACCTAACCCCGGGAGCGACGATGATGGGCCGTTCCTTTTTTTTTTCGGTCCATAAACTGGGAAGGACCAAACGTGGGAAACAGACGGCGGCGGCCGTTTGGAAACAGAAGCCGCCGCCTTCGTTGTTAGTTGGCTCTGGTCCCATGACTATGGTTTCTTTTCCCATATGTATTTTATTCCTTTTCCTTCATTTAGAGGATTCGAGCACCTTCGCTCTTTGAAAAACGGGAATAACAGTGCCCCAGCGCTCGCGCCCGAAGCAACACCCAGGACTAATCAGAGGCGCCGTGCAAAGGAACGTCTTGTGCTGCCGCTCCGCACGATAGAGTGAGCGTTGCCTTCGGGCTTACTGGTGTTGTTAGGCGCTCCGTTCTTTCAGCCTTCCTCCTTACTCCTGTGTTTATGCTTTTTTAGGTTTCGCCGCGAAGCCGCTTGTTTGGGAGCATTTCGACTCGCTAATCTCTCCCCCTCGTTTCACTGCAGGCCCTCGTGAAAGGAGCCGTATGTGTGGACGCCGCGTACGCTGCGCGCACGTGTGCTCCCCGTGATTTTTCTCACCGTCGCCGCTCCGCCCACCCGCCTGCAGAAATTTACGGCGCATGCCGACTCCGCCGTCGGTCCCCTTCTGCTGCTGTAACATTAGCCATCACGCCTGCTGCTGCTGCTGCTGCTGCTGCTGCTGCTTTACCGTACACTGCTGCTGCCGCCGCCTTCGCGTAGCACACCCCCTTAAAGTCGCCGGCACGTTTTCACTAGTTTGCACCCGAGGCACGCGGTGAGGGGAGAAAAGGCTGGTTGCCGGCGCCACACCGGCAAGGTCTGGTGCGGCGCGTGCGAGCAGTGATGACGCGCTCGGAGGGCAAGGTCAAAGCATCACGGTGCGGAGGCTCCCACCATTAGTGCGCGAGGGCCAGACACCGTGGGCGGAGTCCCGACTAGCGGCGCGCTTTCTTTCGGGCAGCGCCTCGCGCGCGTGACGCGGCTTGGTTCGTGACGCGTGCTGGCATGGCGACAGGAGTGAGCGGCCGGCGTGTTTTCCTCTCGGAAAAGAAGCGAGCTCGGTAGCTCAGGGGCGTGGGGTTCCCTCGTGAGCGGTCCGTGAGGTCGAAGCATGCCTTGACGTTATCTCCTCCGTTCTCCTCCTCTCCGTCGCTTCTTTCTTTCGGTTCCGAGAAACCCGTACGGTCCTGCCGGCACCACGGTCGAGGAGATCCCGTTTTGCGGCACTCTGCCGAGGCGGAGGACAGTAATGAGTGCCGACGGACGCCCGCCCGCTGAACATCTGAAGGCCGCGCCGCCACCGTATCGATGTCCTTTTTCTCCCTTTTCAATGCGTTTATTTCTTCGGGTACCTTTAGGGTGGCCAAGCTCCCGACCATTGCGTCTGCGCCTCAGAAACGTGTTCTTCCACGCGGACATGTTTCGACACCACGCGTGTTACGAAACCCCTTTTGCATCATGCGCTTATTTGCATTTTCTTGTGTGGTCAGTTGCAATCGAAGACCCGCGAAGAGTCAGCAGCACTTCGTCAATGGTGCGGCAACAGCAGTAAAGCCTTGACCATTTTTCTTGATTATCTATCGGAATGACCGACAGCTACCTCTATGATTCCTGTTCGTAGGGTAGCTCGAAAACCTGCTCGGGACAAAATGAAAATACAGAACGACCCGACGAAGCGTGGCATATTTCTGTCCTCTTGTGCATGTTTGCGTGCTGCCTTTCACGCGTAAATGAGTACATATTTACTCAGTTTGCTACTCTATGGCATTTTAGGCACCAGTGAAACCATAGTATCCATGCTTAGGAGGTGCTCGCGTTAGTGTAAAAGCAACGCTCTGCACCCCACCGGACGAGCACGTCAACCCTTGATTCTCAGAAGTCCGAATTGGACACGGGTGTAGACCGACGACTGCGGGAACAACTTTACAGGTTCAGCTGGCTTCATACTCTAATACAACCTGAACAGATACGACACATTGATGGCCTTCACTCACCCTTCACCGCCATACTACGATAGTTACATCACTCCACTCTTTCTCTTTCCTGATCTATTCTTCTTTCCCTTGTACATTTCACACTTCGGTTTCACATTGTAGGCCTACACTGTAAGCCACGTACAAAGGAGTCCTGACTCGCAGATTTACCTCAAATCCACCTTGTGCATCGAAGCGCAATAGAGTGTCTTGCACTGCCGTCTATATGAAGTTAACGTAACGGTACAAAACACGCCGCAAGAAGGGATGCAAGATAGTTTTGAACTTGTTGCTAACTTGAAGAACTTAAAAAAAAATCGGGTTCAATGTTCTATTTGACCTTTATAAAAATCTTTGTGGCGTCATGCAATGATATGTGGAAGGTCCGGCTTGCCTTCAATATGGCCCGGCTTTGAACAAGTTTTGACTGTTGTGTTCTTTGGCCAATGAAATTCAGTTGGTAGTCAGCGCCTCCCTTATGAAAATGGATTTAGAGTTCCTTTAGAACTCCTAATGAGTTCCTATGGAGTCAAAAGGGACTCTATAGGAACTCGCGATCTATAGAGTCGTCTGCATAGAATCTCTATAAGAAGTCTATAGAAACCTTTCTATAGAAACAAGTCATTTCACACACAATAGATGTTCTATAGAGGGTGTATTGACGTCCTATGTACTGAATTCTATAAAGTAAGTTTTATAGAATGTCTTTAAAACTTCTAACGCGACCTGTCTATAGAATGGCTCTCCATTCGTTCTCTATAAATGTTCTATAGAGATTGTATTGATATCATATGTACTAAATTCTATAAAATAATGTCTATAGAAAGTTTTTAACACTTCTAATGCGGCTTGTCTATAGACTGACTCTCCATTCACGCTCTATAAGCAGTCTATAGAGGGTTTATTGTCATCATATGTACAATATTCTATAAAATAATGTCTATAGAAAGTTTTTAACACTTCTAATGCGACTTGTCTATAGACTGACTCTCCATTCACCCTCCATAAATGTTCTATAGAGGTCGTATTGACATTTTATGTACCAAATTCTATAGAAAAAATTTTATAGAACGTTTTCGGAAACGTTCTATAGAGGTCGTATTAACTAACATCTTATGTGCCAAATCCTACAGAAAAATGTTAATAGAACCTTTTCAGAACTTCTAATGCGGCCTGTCTATAGAATGGCTCTACATCCTCCATAAAAGTTCTATAGAGGTCGTGTTGACATCTTATGTACCAAATTCTATAGAAAAATTTATAGAACGTTTTCAGAACTTCTAATGCGGCCTGTCTCTGGACTGGCTCTCCATTCCCGTTCTAAAAGTGTGCCATCATATGGCATACGTACTGAGTTCTGTGAAGGAACGTTTATAGGAAATTAAACAAGCTAAAGTGCGGCCTGTCTAAGAACGGCTCTATATTTTCACTCTATAAACAGTACCCAGTATCCAGTGCATCGCCGGATTATGGGTCCAGTGCCGCGCGCTGGATGCATGGGGCGCTGGGCAAGCGCGGCGTACTGGGAGGCGCTGGTTACTGGTGCGAAAAACAGCTCTAGCGCGTTAAATACGCGGTGCCTGGACACCGTATGTATTTTTTTTTAATACAGAAAGCAACAGATAACATTTTAGTACAATATAAATCGAAAAAATGAACATGCAAAAACAGAAGTGCTCTGACCAGGATTCGATCGTCGTACTTGCAGATCCCCAGCGCGACTCATTACCGCTACGCCACGCCAGCATAGGAACATGGGCGGATAATTTAGCTTATCAAAATCGAGAAGCAGTTTTAGTTTCACAGAGAGAAGTCTTGCACAGACGTGGTAGATGCGCTATCGGCCAGCAACTACAACTCACGCCTGTACCACAAAGAAAAATTTGCTCTCCGTATTCAATAGTGTGCTCGGAAGTGCCATAACATCGACTGCGATTGGTATTTTAGTTTCGAAAAAAGTCCTAAATGAACCACCGACCCGGGACGCTGCATGAATGGGCTGTTACTGCCGATTTCGATAGCCGTTTCTTGTTCTTCACGCGAGGGGTATGCAATGTTTTCTTAGTTCAGTGATGCCTTTCAGTCTACACGTCTGTCTAGCCATGTATATTCGTCAGGGAAACGCGAGCTAGTGCTGGGAGCCTTCGGCGACAGCACATATACCGGCGTTTATGATGCGTCACATCGGCGCTCCTCACTTCTTGTGCTGGCACTGTAGACATGAAAAAATTGTTTATTTAAAAGCACCGATGCGAAATCTGAAATATAAAGTAATTTATCCTTTTTAGACTTCTTGATTCTTGAGGTTAGACGCGCCGATAGCGTGCAGACGGACTCGGCGGATACGCTATGCCTATGCTTCGATGGGGACTGATCTCGGCGCGGGTAGCTGGCGAAAGCTAAAATGTGTGTATTTGAGCCTCAGAACTCTTTTTAGTACAATAGGGAAAGTGGAAGCGCACGAATCGCCTCAGCCTTGTTATCGGTGCGATAATATCAAGCAGCGGTAGGCTTCGAACTCGGGGTCCGTTCGAGCGCGTCTGAACGACTTCTGGTTTTCATGTCCACTCCACAACACTGCGACAATGGCGATAACTCCCAGTCATACGTTACGTGCGAACTACTAAAAAAGCGGCGTCCTCTGCGTTTGCGTGGTTTCGTTAAAGAATTTAGCTGTCCGCCCTGTCAAAAGGCAAAATGCAAAAAACGAAAGTGATTTTCAGTGTCACATGTGCAGGAATAAACATAAGGCAGCTCACGCACCTTTATTCCATGCTGCGACACGATATAGTTCTATGACCCTAAGATATAGCGTTATTTAGGACAAGAGACTAGTATCAAGCCATGAAATTGTATAAAGCATTTAATATTCAGCAGCGCTCGTCCTTGCGTGCTGGAGCCAGCGCGGCACAAACACAACCAGCGCCGTTTCCAATGCGAGCGTCTCTTCCAGTGTGACTCAGCTCTTATCCAGCGTTCTCACTGGTCTCGAGTGAGTCCCAGCGAGCGCCAGCGTACCCAGTGCGATCCAGTGCTTAAAAAAAAAAAGAAAGAAAAAGAAGAAAGAAAAACGCGCTGGTTTCACACTGGAAGGCACTGGAAGACCCAGCAATCGGCATTTCAGAGGTTTTTTACTATCAAGAGCATCGTTAAAAAGACACTCATTGACCAAGGCAAACATCACACTAATCGAAATTAGGAAAACCAAATATAACGGAAGCGCGCATTGTGGTTTATATCGCATACGCAGGTAAATCACAAAGATGTATACCAAGAAACACTAAGCAAAACTGCGCCTTAGCAATCGCGTCATATCTATTTGCTGGCATGCAGTGACTGCAGCACTTGGGGCGGAAACAGATCGAACGCCGCCGCACATTTCTGGCACATACCACTCAAATGCGACAAATGCACGCTGCAGAAACGATTTTTTTTTCAAGAAATCTTTCAAGTCACAGACCACATGAGCGCTATCCGCGCATGATAAGCGCATCGCCACGAAAGCAAGATAGGGAACACATAAGCGTAACCTGTGCCTCACGGGTAAAATTAAACATCATCGTATATACGTTGTTGTGCGACGGACACAAGCGCACGGAAACATCACACACTGCACACGTGTACCTCCGAGGTTGTGTCGACAATTTCTGGTCTACATTTAAACGACAGCAGGAAGTTACTTCAATGAGAAACGAAGTGAGGGCGCAGGCACTGCAGGTAACGGCTGCGCATAAAGTCAGTTAGGGTTTTAAGGCCAGTGACCGAGGTTGAAATCGTTAAAATCACACCGCAGCGATAGCTTACACAGGGTAAATTGTCGAGATCTTGAAGGCCATGCTTTTTGCTGACTACATGTGGCATAAGCGATTCAAAAGCAAGAATACTGCATGTAATTTATTTCTGCCCTAAACTATAGCACACAATATGAGCATGTTAATGTTTCTTCTTGTCTAGCAACATATGTATGTAGTTCGGCTCAAAGGCCGGCTCAAAACGACACAAAACCTGCTGTAGTGGGTATTATTGTAGGAATCACGGAGGCCACGGCAGCCGCACTATTATACAGACGGCGCTGGCGGCGCCGGTATTTTCGTATTCAACGCGACAGGTAGAATACGAAGGTACGGCGTGTTGCTATTGCTCCGTCTTCAACGGTTGTAGTGCGGGCTGCGTCGATGTGATTGTTTGATCGTGTGTTATTAGGTTTGCTGTAATGAAATGAGACGTAGTTCGCGAGCACGAAAGTGCCAGAAGATGGCTTGAGTCTCGCTGTAAGCACGCCGTATGCGTGGCGCGCCAGCTAAATGTGGACCAACGATTTTCATGCCATGGAGTGCGTTCCCTTTGTCTCCGCTTGTGTTCGTGGAAAGTTTGGTGGACGGCGCAAAGAAGTAATGCGTATTATTAGCGCGCCTCAGCTCGTCCACTACCCAGCGGCTTGTATGCTGCAAGTAACATCGCAGACGCATCACTGGAAACTTGGAGAGTGCCTTTCGACCTCGTCGTACTGTTGAAACGGTAAGCAATCGTGCTCGCCAACTACACGTGCGTTCATCCGTGTTGTGTGTGCTTCCCGTGTGTGTATAGAGTGCCTTGCGAACGTAGTAAGTGGAACACCCACGACAACAGTGAACCCTGCGCTGATACTTGCTACGCGCTGGTTGTAAGAATTGTGTACGCAACGCTATTGCCACAGTGCGGAATTGATAATCCTGATAAGCGTTTGCTTCCCCTGAGAAAAGTTTCGGAAATCGTGTTCGCCTTGTGCAGTTGTGCGTGAGCTCCCGCTTGTCTGCTAAAGTTGCATAGTAACGACCCGTCTACCTCTTCATCGATTCTTTCTTCAATGACGTTTCCTCACTTATAAATGCTTCGACGTTGTGCACAATCTCTGCTTACGAGGTTTTTGGCTAACGAACAGGTCTAAGAAAAAAATGTAAGCCAATCACAGCTTGGTACTAGTACAGCTTTATTTCCAAGGCAAGATGTGTTGACATAACTGACTTAACTAAGCATGACAGGGGAACGTTGCCTATACTAAGTAATGGGAAAAAAAAACATTAAGTTTAGATTGTAATCTTTTGCTGCGGTGCGTCCAAAACTTTATTTGATGTAGAGGTCCGCATTGTCATGACATTCGATGATTTCAAGCATTTGCTCTCTTTTTACATTAGTGCAGACATTGTTTTCGTGACTCTTTTAGGTGCTGATTGCATGTTTTCACGATATCACAGCTTTATTGTGTCACTGCTATAAGCTAACATAGAATTGATTTTGTAGTGGCGAGGCCGTGACCCACAACTAAACTACAAGATCGAGGAGCCCCAAGAAATGCAGACCCTGTGGATATATGGCTGCAGCAGCATGGCGTGTGATCTGGATGGTCATGACAGGTGTGTATGAAATGTACGTGTTCCAAAAAGGGGGCTTGGTGTCATTCATGGTGAAGTTTGTCAACACATTACTTAATGCAGCATACTAAAGAGACTAAATATTTATGCAACCTTATTGAACTTGCTACCTATTAGTGTGCATAGCCATTATGCCCACATGATTGTGTTCTGTATAAAACTATACCCAACCATTCCTGATGTTTAGTATTTCTTTTGCGTAAGTTGCTTACCTGCAAGTTACATATATTTTTTGCTTTGTACATAGTGTATTTATGACTTTTTATTGGGGTTTTATTCTTTGAAAACAATTTCCTATGCTGTACCCCTATTTGCATAATTTTTTTCTGTTTGTGCTACAATCTCGTGCAGTTTTCTGTGCATGTAGGAATTCGAAGGGTAGTGGACTAGATATGTCACAGGTCTAAGCACGTAGTGTGCACATCTTTGTTTATCAATGATATCTTTACAGTTACTTCTCTGTTCCCATAGTAACAGCCACTGCAAAATACGCATTTGGTGAGCTTTAATTTCTTGAAAATTAATATGAAGGTCAGTATTTACTAAGCTGCATTTACTTCTGTAGTACATAGGCACAGACTGATATGGATACCTTGTGACCTACACAGGATGCCTTTTTTGTTTGTTGCATTAAATATGGGGGCTCACCCACATCTCTTACTATACATGTGGTATGCCTCATCGATTTCACTTGTCAGTTTTTACGGTGGATGAAAACAGATGAACGATTGTAATCCAACATGAAGCCCCGTTGTAGAAATGTACGGCCAAGTTGGATGACCATACTGGTCTTTTAAATGAAATATGGTGACCTCTTATACACATGAGAAGATACCAGCCAGTTTGCCCTATGTACGCTTGACCACATGTGAAAGGGATACAGTGCACTCACTGCCTGTGACACACAACAAATTTGGTGGTATCTTTCACCGAGCAAGCGTCCCTTGCCTGCTTGCCTTTCTCAATTTCTCAATTCTCTTGCACACTGCTGTGCATATGGCACCCTGACAAGAAAGGCTTGCTTAGATACCACTAAATTTGTCTTGTCTGTCAGGGGTAGTGTAGTCTATTCTTGTGATCATGTGTATATTTGGTCAAATGTACATGCAACAGATTGGCCGGTGCCTCAACACGTACCTAAGACAGTACCATAATTCACTCCCCGGATCAGTATGTTCGTCCCACTTGACCATGCACCGATGGGACTGGGGCTGCGCGCCAGATTTAGACTGTTCAGCTGCGGCAACCAATTGACCAACAACATCACTGAGGAATGCCACATAAAAAGACTGGGTCACAATCTGTTTACTGAATTGTCTGCACCCTTCGTAGTAACAAATTTGTTTGTTGCAACTAGTTTTAGGCACGTTATTTCTTGTTAAATTTTCTGCTTGACCTATAGAGCAGTTATGCAATCAGTTTTCAAAGTTACTTGATTAGTATAATTTTTGTTTTCTGTTTTTCACGTGCCAGGTTGCAAGAAGGACACTTTTTAATTAAAACTGAATTAACTTTTCAATTGCAATTGGGCAGTCTTATCATTGCGTTTAGGATACATATCAGTGTACATACCCGTACTAGATTAGAAACTAATTGTTACAATAACTCAAAAAGCACGAATATACTGTGTCCATTGTATCTGACAGTGACACCGCAACTGTGTTCCAAATACCACAAATTGGCAGTTATCCATCATAGTTTGCGAAAACAACTTAAAACATTATTGTTCCCCATACAATGCATACTTAGATGCATCGTCATGATTGCCCAAGCTCCATGCGAGAAATTTATTATTCGCATATTAAGCATAGTACATACCAGCTATGGCTAATAGCGGATGGAATATTAATTTTGTCTACCGCTCAGCAATAGAAGCCAGTAGGTCATTCCCTTCTTTTCAAAAAAAATTTTTTTCTATGCATAGTGTGACATCTGTATAGGACTCTTAGCTCATGGGTTTTCCTGCTTGCTTATGTTATAAATGGGAATGTGTTGTCATTGCAAGATGAGATTAATGTGTGACTAGGCTGTTGTCGTTCGGAGATGCTTTTTGTCATCAGCAATGGTATTCTACTGCCAGGCACATTGGCCCAGTGCTGATGTCACCGAATCTTGGGAAAGTAAAAATATTCTCAAAAGTGATTCTCAAAAGCACTGCCACTGTTTGGCAGAGTGGTGGGGAGGTGGGGCGTTCTGCCACCTTTCTGTTATAATTTTTTTCTGAAATACTGAAAGGAAACTTAGCATAATGCTACAACTATATAGATATTTGTGGCATGTTTGTGCCTGCTAATACATTATGACTGAATGTTCATTACACCTTTTGAAAATTAATTTCAATTTTATTTTCCAGGCTCCACCGTCGCCGTTACTAGACGGACCAAATGAGGCCAAAAACTAGCCTTTCCTCGCTCCATTCCTGGGAAGTGAAATAGCAGGTGATCATGTAAGAATGAACTTGCAACCGTGTGGGCAGTAGCCAAAGCTCCCTACAGTTCATGCTGGTGGTGGAATGATAAGACAAACCGCAATATTTATTTGTTTACTTATTCACTTAATATTTATTTATTCATATCTCATGAATACTGTGCAGTTTTTTTTAGCAAGGAGTCAGGTAAAATAAATATTGTTGCATCAAAGTAAACGTTATTTGAAAAAGCATAATTCACGTAGCACGAATTCATGTAAACTGTAAATTTTGAAGAAACAGAGCAGTAAGGTTAACAAATCTTATATAACAAAAAATGAGATCACATTTCTGTTGGACCCAGTACCATAATTTAATCTGTCAAATTAGAGATACCATATGCTGCTCTAATATACAATCACTAATTTATGAGTAGATGCGTGAAACTCTCAAACGTTGCAACAATTTCATGTAAGCTGTAAATTCATATATACAGTTTGTTGACTTTAGACATAGCAGATGGAGTCTGCAGAACTATGATATCTCTTTCTGGCACAGAGACGGGGATTAGCAAGCTTCGTGGTGTTATTTTTCTTAAACCTGCCAAATAGTTCTTCCTGCAACAGGTAGAATTCTCAAATGCCGCAAACTTAATTCAAATGAGTGCTGTGGTTGTCTTAAAAGTATTTCTGTATTTTGGATGTATTTGAGTAGGAAAATTTACAGAATTAACGAACTTGTGCTAGCTCTTTTTTTTATTTACAGTTGCAAACTAGGTCCTTTTCCTTCAAGTTTTGCTATTTTCAGCAAATTTTAATAAAAATTGATGGTGTTAATGTAAAAACTATAATTTAAACATTTTGAAATGTATCAAACCTCATCAAATTTGGTTGCACAGTTGCCGAGAAAAACGATTTTACTGTTCATGTGCATTACATAGGAGCTCCTGAGCTAAATCTCTTTAGTCATTGCGTGTGTCGGTCTGGTTTGTATTTCTCACCCTAATTAGAATATTGGCTCTGATCTCAAAATTGTTTCCCTTACAACGAAATACAAGCTTTTAAACTTTTTACGATATATGCTGTACTGCTCTATGATAACCCCTGTTTGCCACATTTTTGCAAGGCCTACCAGTGCTAATTTTACACATAAACATAGACTAAAATGCTGTGTGGTTTCGGTATATGGTGTACTTATCTGTGAAAGCCATTATTTGCCACATTTTTGCAGCGACTGCCAGTGTTATTTTTGCTCAGACTAAAATGCTGTGTCGTTTCGTCAGGCTGACACAACATTGCAGTGCACATTCATATCAGTCTATTTTCAGGCTTTAGTATCCAAACATTTAATGTGCACTGCTGGAACAGGCACTCCTTTTGCAGTTTTAATGGTATGGTTTCTTGTTCTAGTCAAGCCTGTTATTGTGAGGTGTCAACTGTAATCAAGTCTGCCACTGATTCTTTTACCTCATGTTTCGTGTGTTTGCACCACCAGCTTGACCTGAGAAGCATGTTGGCAGCTACAGTTTGTGTGTTGCAAGTTCTAGTCTGAAGTGTGTATGTCACATATATGAAGCATGTATCTAGTCTGAAGTGCAATAAACATTTCAAACTGAATACTTTGTGGTTGTAGCACCAATTATTTTGCCACTGCATTTACTGTAGTCCTTATTGCCTACAGTAGAACTTTGGTAAATTGCAAGTACTTTACACACATCGGCCTAGCTTTTATAGGCATTTGCTTGTAGGAACTCGAAAGCAACTGCATAGAAATATTCTGTAGAATTTTTGTCTTTAGCATCTCTAAAGCAACGCGATAGAAATATTCTATAGAAATTTGCCTTTAGCATATCTAAAGCAACTCGACAGAAATATTCTATAGAAATTTGCCTTTAGCATCTCTAAAGAAACTCGACAGAAATATTCTATAGAAATTTGTCTTTAGCATCTCTAAAGGAACTCGATAGAAATATTCTATAGAAATTTGTCTTTAGCATCTCTAAACCAACTCGATAGAAATATTCTATAGAAATTTGTCTTTAGCATCTCTAAAGCAACTCGATAGAAATGTTCTATAGAAATGTGTCTTTAGCATCTCTAAAGGAACTCGATAGAAATATTCTATAGAAATTTGTCTTTAGCATCTCTAAAGCAACTCGATAGAAATATTCTATAGAAATTTGTCTTTAGCATCTCTAAAGCAACTCGATAGAAATGTTCTATAGAAATGTGTCTTTAGAGTTCCTATAAGAATGCGGTGGCCAAATAACTTTTGAAACTCTATAGGAAAATTCTATAGGCAATCAAAATAAACACAATAGAGTTCTATAGAGAGAGTTCAAAAGACTTTCTAAAAAAACACATTAAAAATTTTTGTAAGGGCTGCTTCATGTAGTTACTTCCTTTACCTGCACTTCTATCTATTTTCCTTCTACTTCGGCGATTTGCTCTGGTTTGGCGTCATGAAACATGTCCGAGCCTGCGCAAATACAGATTTCTTCGAAGTAAGTTTTCATAACATGTGTAGGTTCATGTAGTCGTCTTGGCTGATTTATAACTAGCAAATTAAAAAAAAAAGACAAAGGAAACGTACAACTGAAACCGACGCACACTGACTTCATACCTCATCTCCTTTCCAACAATTCATATAGCGACCCACCGGTGATATGGACTCTTATAAGACTTTTGCGTGCAAAAAGACATGACGTCGAACGAAGAAGGGACACAAAACATGAGCAAACTTTTATGGACTTTTATTTTTTCTTTTATATATGGACTCTCTTATTCACTCACCCCCTACTATCTAGAAACGCGAAGAATGCTGGCCGGGTAGCAAATCGTCCTTTACCTTTGAATGGTTAATGTGACATGCTAACACAACATTGTGAGTTATATCTGCGAGATTTCCACACTCTCCACATGAATAGTCCTAATCAGCGAAATTTCGCATTTCGATGGGGACGAAATGCAAAAGTGCCCTTGTGCCGTTCGTTGGGGGCACGCTAAAGATCTCCTGGTAGAGAAAATTATTTCACAATTTCCCACTACGGCATGCCTCATAATCAAATCATGGCTTTGGCACCCGAAATCCCAGAATTTATTACTCATCAGTAAGAATTGAAGCTGGTGAGCTTTCCTTCAACTATGCCAGAAATGGTCAACTTTTCTCTGATGCACTTTTCTTAGGATTTTTGAACAAAAAGTCCAGCGTTTTTTTTTTTTACCTCGTCCGTTCCCCAGAAAGTGAGCTTCTTGCCGATGAGCAACCATCTGGACACAGCAGCACTTTTTCTTTTAGTCGTATATAAGCACCGTTTTCTATTACAAATCACTTGTCCCTTCGTGTGCATGTCTGGCTAGGTTTGGCGCATTACGTAACTCGTTTTTTTTCCAGCATTTGTGAGCCACTTGTGGCTGCGTGTGACGTTCATGCGCAGCCACAAGACTAGGCCTTTGTGACGTTCACAAAGGCCTACTAATCCCCCACTAATATAGGTGGAACATTGGGATTCGCAGCATAGTTGGCGAAGTTTCTGCCTTTCCACACTTTTTCTCCCGGCTCTGGGTATGCTAGCTCCGCTTGTTGATTCATGCTTGAAACTATTCTGGAGTAAATGCTGGCAGAAGAAATGCGAGGCTAATGCTGCCAGGAGCCTTAGCAACGCAGCGTCCAGCATTGTCAGTTGCTGGATCAAGAGCGTCACCGAGCTCTCCTCGAGATATGCCCCAAGGCGAAACACTTTCGTGGCTGTTTACAATTCGCAAGTACAAGAGTTCAATGCGAGCTCAATTTGCATAGCCAATCACGGCAAACAGGGATAAATACAGTGGTGCGCGGAGGTAGGAGCGCACGGTAAGCGACATGCATATCTGCAGGGCCAGCAGCAGGCCATTGCTCTGGGGCGCGCGGGCGACAGAAAAAGACAAAGGAAAAGTAAAACTGTGTTTCTAAGCCGCTTATCAGCAACGAAACGAACAGTGGAACAGCAGTGCGAAACACGCGTTTTCGCGTTATCGTGCGGTGCACGAGCTCTGCAGGATAGCTGCACACGGGCCCCAGCTGAGCAGGCACAGCGACTTCGTTATCGGGTGAACTGATAAATTTCTCCTCAGTTATTCGCGCGCCTGTCAGTAGACCGGGACCGCAGCCGACGGAATTTTTTAGATGACGCTTCCTTTGCCGAGCGTGCAATGGCGTCGAATTCTCGACACGTGCTCGTAAGTCGCACCACACCACGATAAGGCAGATAAACTATCCGACTATGCTGTTATTCCTCTTTAAATGTTAACACTCCTGAGTGTTGGCAAATGGCGCTAAATAAGTGAGCCCTGCAGCAGCTCTATATATGCAGAACTTGTAGGTATGCATCGACGGTAGCGTAAGCTGATAAAATGCGAAGTGATGAAGGCCAGCAGGGATTTTTGTATCTTTAGCTGCCGTCGTAGCATTCAGAAAAATACCTCGTCAGCGCAAATGCACATACTAACGAAGACGCAGATGGGAAGTTTGGTATAATTTGTAATGAATTATCGCTAAGTCACGCTGGGGTAGATTTTACAAAAGAAGTGTATACGACGCGGCACGCGAATAAACACGCATGGTTTAGCATAAATTTAAAACTTTTAAAACATTAAAGGAAGTTATAAACTGTGTGTTGTACAAGGTGTCCAAACTATCATGCACCAAGATTAAATAATATGCAAATGTCCCAAAGCTGTACAGAACCAAGGCAATCTTGTTTTTCGTCGCTTGGAGATACTCATTATTTTTTGCATTCCAGCTAGATAGATAATTAGTCCTAATTAGATAACAAATTTCTAGGACATTATAGTTAGACGAAAAGTGTCAATGAGAGAATCGTAGAGCAACATGAAAAACTCCCGATACAGCTTTCTGTTGTTTAATACATGCTACATAACAGTGTTTTTCCGAGCGTGAAAGGAGGCCAAGATACACACAAAATTGCCGCGCTACAGGCCGCTAGAGACACATTGCCTTTATTCGCGGGCTTCTCTCTTGCTCGGAAAAACGATTTTACGTAGCACGTATTGAGCCACAGAAAGCTCTATCAGGAATTTTTCGTGTTTGTCTACAATTTTTTCATTTACACTTTTCATCTAGTATAGAAGATTGATTGATTAAGACTAATTATGTAATTAGGCAAATGCAAAAAATGATCTGTGCATCTCCAAGCGACGCCAAACAACATTTGCCTTGGTTCTGTCCAACTGCGTGTCATTTGCATATTTTTAAATTTTGGTGCACGATACTTCGGACACCTTGCATATATCAACGCGAAAGTAATGCACTGGAATGGGGGTTCCTAGTGATTATATAACACATTCAGTTTTTTTTGGTAGGAGTGTTGCAGAAGCAAACTGCTGATTTCCGACAGGTTGACTGTGGAAACCGAACTTCTGGTTGCGGATGTTTAACTCATTTTCCAACTTCGTTTCCATACAGCGTCAGCTATTACGTGTCCGTTCAGTTTGGGCTCATTCCGTCTCGTTTTTGCGCAGATTACCTTAAGATGCACGTGGAACGTGCACGATTCCACCTACCTCCAGGACCGTTCGTTTAAATTATCTCCTTCGTGCCTGCTTTGTCACGTGTTTTAGAGAGAGGGGGGGGGACATTCCGCAAATGATCACCGCAGGTGTACGAGAAAAACGCGCCGATATCACACGTTGCCAGAACTCAAATATTTGGAGGAGACCTTATGTAACTACTGTGGTTACAGGCCCAGAGAGTGGTGTCCTAAAATCCTACAGCCAATAGGTAGTTATCTAACATGCAATGAGACTTTGCGGAGCGGGCGAGAACCATGGCACCTGGTGAAGACCCTTCCTTCTCAAATTTGTAAATCCATCTAAACATTTGCATTCTTCAGTATAGTAGCATAGAAAGACAGCTTATGACTGCATTAGCAAATTGTTGCTGTCGTCCCGGGCTTCTCTCAGCCGACGCTGTTATTGATGTGTGCCTAGCAAGAACTCGAATATTACTGATAATTTTCTTTATTTTGTTTGCAGGTGGGAAACGCCTGCGCATCCAAAAAACGATGAAGCGAAGGCGACAGAGGAGAGTCGCGCCGACAGAGCGAGCACGCAGGCGCCAGCGCGGACGCCATTCCACCCGCATCCCCGCGCTTGCACGCTCGTGGAAAAAGCATTAACGGCATCCTCCTCCACCAGGGGAGCGCGCGCTCTCACGACCACTTTGTGCGTCTCGCTCTCCCTCATTAGGATCCTCATCATGGAACCCGAAGATGGAGAGGCAAGATGAGACACCGTCCTGGTGGCGCTCTTCGCCCCAGTGCCACGGCACCGCGCCGCTCTGCTGAACGGCTTCGTTCGGTGCGCGGCTTCGACACGCGTTGCCCACACTGCTGCCGCTGCGCACGGGCTGTTACCGGCATCTGTGGGCACCCACGGTAGTGCGCGTAATAATCGCAAAAAGGATGTGTCGGTATTGTAGAGAAGAAGAGCCGGGATAGTTGCTTTGCGTATCTGGAAAGGAAATCTCTGGCGCCCGGGATAAGTGCAACGTATTGATGGCTGCCGATGTGCAAGTGTGCGGGGCGTAGGTATACCGCGTTTGCAGTTTTACTACACGCATTATTCCTAACGCGAACGGAAGCTTCTGGTGGAGTCGGTCAGCGTGTTGAGGGTTTCGCTTTCAGATATTCGCATGAAACCTGGTGCATCGTCACCCATGACAGAGTACACGCAAGTCCCAGGACATCTTGGGGCGCGTGGCGTCTTCAAATGGTCGTTTCCGGGTGCTCTGACGGGTGGCAACTATAGCCTCTATTTCGTTACGATGCTGCCATCAATAAGAACTATCACCATCACCATCATCATCATCATCATCATCATCATCATCGTCGTCATCGTCGTCGTCGTCGCTATCAGCCTATCATCAGCACTGCTAGCACCATCATAACTATAAACGGTAGTCGGGAAGGAGACTTCGAATTAATTCGGACCATCTGAGGTTCCTTAAAGTGCACCCAATGCACGGTACCACGAGCGTTCTTGCATTTCACCCCCGCCGAAATGCGCGCCGTGCCGGGAATCGAAACCGCGAACTCGTGTTTGGAAGCGCAACGCCATAGCCACTGAGCCACCACGGCGGGTTACAGACAAACTCCACGTCATTGGCGCTATACCGCGCCTCGACGATCTTATCGGGTTGCACAATATCCGGAAGTATAGCTTTCGCACGCGTGCAACAGCGTGCGGGCGTGTTCCTCCTAGAGTACTTCCGCAGCGCATACAAAAACAGCTAAATAAGGTACGTCGCCGGCTCTCATGACTTCTTGCTGCGCCAGCGCGGAAAGGACAAACACTCGTAGACGCAGCGGATTACATCTCGAAGCCTATTACGCAAGCACGTCCCGTGTCCAGGAAAACATTCAGCGTCCCGCCTGCGGCGTTTCTCGTTGGATTGACTCGCTTAAATAGCTTTACAAGGGGAAATGCCTTCGAGAAAATTGTGCAACGCGATCCTTATCGGACGGCACGCGAAAGCGCAATGCACGCGCAGGACAAAGACTAATGCTAAGGGGAGGTAAATAAGGTAAGAAAGGCAAAGCCGATAAGGCGATGTTTATCGGAGCGAGACATGTTTGCCGTAAGCGATTCACCGGCCCCGCGGGAACGGCGCTGAGAGCCTAAATATGGAACGGAGATGTAATCGGCGCCGCGCTGCACTTCTCGGCACTTTGCGTATTGTGGAGTGAGCGGTGCCGTGCAGAGGGACGGATCGTAGTAAACGAGTCCTTACGGACGTGAGGTAAGGCGCTATATCGCGTGGTGGCGATCGTTCTGAGCCTTTAAGTTTTCTCTTTTGGCGCAGATATCGCAGCAAAGGTGCACGCTTGATGAGTGCCGGGTAGGTAACTATTTTTGCACGACCGCCTACTCATACGCTGGCCTTTTACAACGACGTAGAGGAAAGGAGTTGGCGGACTTTCCCAATTGGACCACACGTGTGCGCTTGGTGTACCCGTATGTGGGACTTAAGAGGTGACTGATCTCTTTTATAGCAGCTTTACTGTTTTAGAAAAAATGGCAGGCAAGGACCAAAAAAAAACAAAGAAAACAAAACAATGAATTTTTAAATCTGCGTTTCTTTTCTTTTCTTGACTTTAGAGGCAGGAACTTCCTCACCGTAGTTGGCGAATGAAACAAATTATTACCCGTGTCACACGGGCAAATTTAGGTGTCACTACCGGTGTCACTTCGAGCAAGTGCACTTCAGCGCACTGTGTGTCGATCACTTCGGCGGCGCGCTGCAACACGGGAAAGAAAAGCGTGCCTTGGAATTGATGAGACTAGCAACGGGTGAAACAGTAGGCATAACGTACATTGTTGTATTTGTTACGTTAAGCATGCTTTTCAAAAGAACAGTGTGTTGTAGTTAACAAAGACCATTTAAAATAAAGTTTAGTGCGAATGAAGCTGTTCATTGTAACCGCAATAATATTATCGATCATCAGGATCCAGGACAAGAGAGCGTCGCATCCAATGCGAGCAGAGGAAAAAAGCCAGATTACGTTGCAGATGGCACAAAAACGGATCGCGAGCATTAGGAGCATGTTATTACAATGCTTAGTTGCCGCTTACAGATCACTCCGAAACTCCGATCACTTTTCGCGCGCTCGGACAATGCCGAGACTTGCGTCAATTTTGCTCATTCACCGCGTCTGCTAAAGCCGCAAGTGACGCACAGTCATCTTGGCTGTAAAACGACTAAGAAATTATGTGGACACAATGTCATGCTCCGCTCCATTTATTATTCCGATAGAAATATGGACGCTCCAAGCGAATTGTTGCCGTCGGCGTCACCCTAAGGTTATGTATATAGGTAGGTACATGTAGAACATCTGGGGCGGGACAACGACGACGAAGTGTCTTCTTGGTAGAACGCTTCTATCTGTGTTCTCTGGTTGCTGGTGAAATCTTCGGAATTTCCTGGTGCCTTGGCTCCCGGTCTTGTGGCCATGGACGCGGTGCCCTCCAGAGGCCCTCCTGGCCAGAGCTAATCAAGGCCGTCCTTTACGAGGAAGAGAGGAAGCCTGCTCAGTGACACCGATGACACTGAGCTGTAACCTGTGCCGGGTGAAGACTTATCGGATGATAGCTTCATCTCTGTTAGCAGAAAGAGGGCCAAAAGGAGGACGCGAATACATCAACGCAAGCGAGCACGGCGACGCTGAAGTCAAGGCCTCAACGCTGGCCTCACGCCATCGTGTTCGTACCCGAGGAACACTCAAGCAACCTCCGATTGCTGAACAGGCAATCGTACAAGAGGCCTTTGTACGGCCCTTCGTACGTACAAAAGCATCTTCAATGTCATCAGTGCTTTAGGCTTGGACATGTCAAGGGGGTCTGTCCAAACTCGTTACTGTTTCCCCGGTATGCTGAACCTCACGCGGAGGACACTTGCCGGGCTACTGGCCTCAAGTGTGGCAACTGTAATGGTTGCCATGCTGTCTGGTCTAGGGACTGCCCTCGCATCAAGAAAGAGGTCGCTGTTCTCAATCAAAAGGTTCGGGACAATTCGACACAAAGGGAGGCTGCTGAAACGATCCGGCGTCGGCGTCGGCGTCACCGAACCTCCTCAAAAAAGGCAGATACACTAAATAAGAGGGGCCCTTCCACTGTAGCGCCCACATTCTCCAATCAGGCCAAAAATGGGCTGAACAGCACAAGAAAATTGGCTGAAAGGAATCTTTCTCAGGAAGAATGGCCTGCGCTTCCAAGCTAGCAACTTCCCACATAGGGGGACGCTAGATGGCGGCGTGACGTGCGGACGTGTCTGCATCAGCTCCGCCAACCGAAGTTGTCCTACTTGTTCCAATGTACTTTTTCCTCACGATTTCTGCTGCAACGACTCCGGGAAGTTGCAAGGAGCAATTGGATGGCGCATCTAACACGGTAGGTCCACTGAAACCTTTTTTGTGTGTCCTTTCTCCGACACCAAGGGTTAAGCCTATTTTGGCTTGGCACGACATCGGCTCCGCCGTAGCGCGGGAAGGTGCGGCCGCTCGCTGAGCCGACGCCCAAGAGCGTTCTAAAACATTCCGCCATGCCTTACGAGGCAATGGTACAGGGAGAGCAAATCTCCAAAGAAGACGCCGAGTCCAACGGCTGGATTACCACTCACAGAAAGCGGAACGCGGACAAAACCTGCGTCGAGAACGAGACGCGCAAGGCAACGCAAAAAGGCACCCGCGTTGGCGCCAAACAAGCCAGCCAGCTAAGAAAGGTTGCCGCAGCCTCCAGGCTACCGCGCCTGCCTAAATCCCACTTTCGAGTTGTCGTCCGCCCGGGGGGAGGGCTGGACGTGCGAAAATGCAGTCAGATCAAAGTCACGAACGCCATTTTAATGGCGGCCAAACTGCCCCCGGTGGCAGCCGAGGAGGATATCGTGTGTGCGAATGCAATGCAGAATATCTTTGTTATAAGCACACCCTCCGAACTGAACGCCACTGCATACTCCCAGGTCCGAGAGATTATCTTGGCGGACAAACGGCACCCTATCGCGGCATACATTACGCCTCCGGGTAATACCTGCAGAGGCGTGGTCAGAGGCGTCGATGCCGATCTGCCCGAAGCTGCACTGCAAAGCCTTTTTGTCACACCCAGAAACCCGATGGTGCTCGGAGTCAGGCGCATAAAAGAGTCGACCACCGTGATCATACTGTTCAATGGCATGAAAGTGCCCAACTATGTGCGCTGCGGCCCCAACATGGTGCGCTGCACGCTGTACAAGAGGCAAATAGACACTTGCCGCAACTGCGGACGGGTCGGTCACAGGCACGACGTTTGCCCCAGACCGACCGAAAAAGTGTGTGAAAAGTGCGGAACTTTGCAAACCACAAACGGACATGAATGTGTGCAACCCAAGTGCGCGCTTTGTGGAGACGCTCACCTCACCGGCGACCGAACTTGCAAAAACAGGTATCAAGTTCCTTATGTCGTGAGGAGACGACGCAGAAGAGGAAGGAAACGCGGCAACAAGAACAACGCAACGAGCAACGCTGGGGGTCGAGGAACCCCAGTTCCAGCCACAACGCCAACTACGAACGCTCCCAGGAACGCCACCGCGGAACGTTCTAGATCGAGATCCAGGAGCAGATCCCGGGTCCGGATCAACTCACAACCCACCTGGGCGGAAAAGGCAGCTAAAACAGGTGAGACCCGTGCTCCCGCACAACAAGGGCAACTCCAAGAGCAAACGCTAGGCAAAATTCAATCACTCGAGCGCGAAAACGCGTCTCTTAAAAAGGAACTTTCTGAAATTAAGTCATTATTGCAGGAAATGCAGCAGAGAGAACGCGCGATCGGCGGCCAAGCTGTCGCAGCAGCCGCCTCTCTTAACAGAGGCGCTAAACGCAGGGCGAGCCCCGAGCCCATGGACGACGAGGAGACGCTTAACGTCTCGGGGATTAAGCAACTGCTTGACCAGCTAAGATCGGACATAGTTTCCGAAATTAGCCCCATCAAGCTCCAACTGAACGAGCACACAGCGAGGCTCCAAATTTTAGAATCCGACAGACAGCTTGCGCTGCTCGGTACGCCCCCACTACGTAAGTAAAATGGCTAACTCAAGCAATCTAGTTATCTGGCAATGGAATTGCGCCAGCTTCCGCAAAAGGAAGGCAGTCTTGCAACAACTACTTAGCTCTGCTAACGAAAGGCCGTCAGTAATCCTCCTCCAGGAAACACTCACCGATGTGATCGCTCTTCGCGACTACCATGCAGAAGCGCACTTTTCGGAGGGCAAAAGAGGAATAGCGACACTCGTCTCAAAGAGCCTCGCCTATTTACGTCACGACGTTAGGCCGAACTTAAAAGTCGAACACATCATGATCGAGCTCATCCAAAACGCTAAACTCAACCAATCCGTTTTCATTCTGAACGTGTACAGCTCGTCAGCCGACAGAAGGGAGACGTTTAACGCTCTCTTCCAGAAGGCATGTCAAATTGCAGGCGATCATCCGCTTATCATAGCAGGGGACTTTAACGCACAACACCAAGATTGGGGTTACATCAAAGATACGGCCAAGGGCAAGGCCCTCGCGGCACAGATAGCAGCCTGCGGTCTCACCTTGGTCACCGATCCAAAATACCCCACCAGAATTGGCAACTCAGTCAGCAGGGATACCACGCCAGACCTGACCATGGTTAGGAATGCGGAGGAACCGGTATGGACCAATTTACAAGAGAACCTCAGCAGTGATCACTACATCAGCAGCCTCGCGATAAGAGTGTCATCACCACCTCTCAGAAAATTCAGAGTAACGGATTGGGATCTCTTTAGAGCTATCAGAAAGAAGGACGAGACTAAATACAGCTCGTTAGAGGAATTATTCGGCCGCCTCCGAGAAGACGTTGCTGCTTCCACAAAGGAAATAGAGACGGACAAAGAGGTAGAGTGCATGGACAGTAGATTAGCACACCTGCTAGAAGCCAAAAACGCGCTACAGGCACAATGGAAAACACAAAAGTTAAATAGACGCCTACGCAAAAAGATTGCAGAACCTAATAAGCAAATAGATGAACATAGCCAAACCCTCGCTCGGCAGCAATGGGACGAAGTATGCAACGCCGTCGACGGGCAAATGAGGAGCGGAGCAAAATGGAACATCCTCAAGCATCTGCTTGGGGACAAACAATCCAAAGCCAATCAGAGGCTCACTATTGATAGGCTCATCCACAACTTAAAAAACTCTGGTATGACCGAGAAACAAATTACGGACGACTTGGCCTCGAGGTACCTCTGTATCGAACCCGGCTCAAACAATGACTACCTCTCTGTGACGCACGAGAACGAAACGGACCCTCTGGGCTCCCCCTTCACGTACGCGGAGGTGAGAGAGGTATTATACGAACTCAATTGCAGATCAGCACCGGGTCCCGATGGGATCACAAATAAACTCTTAAAGAATTTGGATGATGGGGCGATCGAGCTCCTCACAAATAAAATCAACGAGGTTTGGGAGACAGGCGAGGTACCACTGGAGTGGCGTAACGCGACCGTAATCCTCATCCCGAAGCCAGGGAAACCCTTAGAGCTTGGCTCGCTACGGCCGATTTCACTCACTTCCTGTGTGGGAAAGGTCGCCGAGCACGTCATTCTCAATAGGGCCGCTAAATTCACAGAGGAAAGAAATCTATTTCCGTTTAACCAAATTGGATTCAGACCATCCATGTCCACACAGGACGTAATGCTGCTTCTAAAACATCAGATTATTGACAAGGCCTCCAGAGACACCAGGGCCGTCCTGGCACTCGACCTAGAAAAGGCCTTCGACAAGGTAACACACTCTCACATCCTCGAATCGATTACAGAAGCAGGTCTAGGAAAAAAATTCTACAAGTACGTCAGCTCCTTCCTAAAGGATAGAAAAGCCACTATTTGCCTAGGAGCTCTGGGCTCGAGAACATTCGATCTCGGACCCAGAGGCACCCCGCAAGGGGCAGTCCTCTCCCCTTTTTTATTCAACTTATCCATGAGAGCTCTTTCCCAAAAGCTGGCCGAGATTGAGGGTATCGGTCACGCCTTCTACGCCGACGACATCACAGTCTGGTGCGAGGGAGGTAGCGACGGGTACATCGAAGAGAAATTACAAACAGCGATCACAGTCGTTCAGGAGTTTCTCGCGAAGGCAGGACCATGCCTGTCGGCTAAGAAATTGGAACTGCTACTATACCGACCCACAATCGGTGCAAAGAAAGGGACACCTCCCGATATCTCTATCACCACCGCGACCGGATCCGTCATTCCGGTAGTACACAGAATCAGAATCCTGGGCATGTTCCTGGATGAGGACGGCAGTAATGACTACACATTAGAGCGCATCGCAACCAAAGCCGATTCCATGACAAAGTTAATCACGAGGGTGGCCAACAAAAAAGGGGGGCTATCGGAGGGTAATCTAAGGCGACTCTTCCACGCCTTCCTAATCAGCCACATTAACTATATAGCCCTGGCCCACAAATGGAGCAGAAGGGACGCAGCTAGAGTAGAAACAATCATTCGCAAGAGCATAAAAAAGGCACTGGGTCTCCCACAGAGCACCAGTACTGAAAGGCTGTTGGAGCTAGGTGTCCACAACACCTTTGAAGAGATAGTCGAGGCGCAGCAGATGTCACAAGTTACAAGACTGGCTTCCACGGAAGCCGGCAGGCAGCTACTAGCGCATATCGGTCAAGGTTCGTGCATCACCAAACAGAGGGAGTGCGCGCTCCCCGTCAAAGTCAGAGAAATGTATTCGGTATCCCAGATACCTAGAAATATGCACCCTCAGCACAATTACGGCAGACGTAAAGCGAGGGCCAGGGCCCTCCTTAGCCTGGCGGCTAAGATTGAGGACACCGTCGCCTTCGTCGACGCTGCGCAATACGCTGCTTCCAATCATTTTGTTTCAGTGGCTACATCGCTGCGGGGGGAGCTGCTGACGTCGCTTACGCATCAAAATGTGAACGCCGACAAAGCCGAACAGGTGGCTGTAGCCATAGCCATGGCCACCACGAACCGTTCCACTATTTTCACAGACTCGCGGGCTGCCGTTAGAGCATTCATGAAAGGCTCGGTATGCAAGGAAGCCGCTCGCGTTCTCTCTGCAGCATCTTGGACAGGCAAAAAACACTTAATCTGGTTCCCCGGTCACATGGGCAGCGATGCTCATGAAGCCGTCCCCAACGCCAACGAACTTGCTCACTCCCAGGCGCGAGATCTCACCCGCCGCGCCGGAAGTGGGCAATCGGAGGCTGGGGGATGGCAATGGCACAGGGACCCTCTCCTTACTTTTAACGAGGTCTGCAGGCACTATCAACTAGGGCGTCGGAAGTTTCCACTTCCACACCCACACCTAAACAGACCACAGGCAATCACCCTGCGGATGCTGCAGACGGAGACGTATCCGTCTCCATTTATTTGCTCAAAGTTCCTAGGTGGCATCAACCCGGGCTGTCCGCGCTGTGGACATCCCAGATGCACTCTTAAGCACATGCTCTGGCAGTGCCCCGACTTGTGCGGGGGCTCAGGGTCTCCCTCTTCGGAGGAAGACTGGCTTCGGCTCGTCACCAGCTCCGCCAAGGAAGAGCAACTCAGGGCTGTCCAGAGAGCCCGCGATATCGCCGAGAGTCTCAACCTCCCGGCTCCGTCGTGGGTGCGGCCCGCAGACGCTGCCCCCTAACGGGGACACTCATCGTCTTCTCAGGACCAAAATAAAAGTTCTTTGTCTGTCTGTCTGTCTGTCTGTCCCACATAACCACAAATTGTCAAGCCTGCTAGGGAGCCTACTCCTGCCGCTGATGACACGCCCGAAGCAGATCGTCAAGTCATTTCAATGCTGCGTCCCCTCATAGATGCCATTCGAGTGATTCCTGTCGAACCTTGGAACCACGTCTGCTCGAAGTGCACTGAAAGTACTGGACGCCTTAGGGCCAGTGCCTGGGTCTATAGAATAAAGACATTGCCAACCATCGTCCATCCTTTCGAGAAGAAGTCAAGGCAACGTCAATCATCCAGTGGAACGCAAGAGGACTAAAGTCAGGCCTTTTAGACATTCGTCAGTATATATATACTAATTTGTTTCCAATCATTCTCATATGTGAGCCTAACGTGTCAAAACCAGCCAGATTATCGGGATTCGAAGCTGTTATATCCGTAACAACTGATGTATGCAGCAAAGTCATCGTTTTTATTCGTCGAGAGCTGACCTATGTTCGCCAGCCGATTCCGTGTCGTGATGGCAACCAATATGTTTGCCTCACAAATAAAAAGGGCAAACTCATGTTTACATTTGTAGGCGTTATTATATCGCCTTCAAGTAATTTTGATCCCAAAATATTAACGAACATCTTGTCGGTCTGCCCTGCTCCATATGTCTCATCGGAGATTTTAATGCGCACCATATGGCATGGGGAAGCACAAGGACAAATGCAAGAGGGCAAAGACTTGCAAACTTCGCCTGCAACCAAGGCCTTTCACTCCTGTATGACGGCAGCCCAACGTTCATACGAGGCGTGAATTATGGCAGCTGTCTTGACCTAGCTTTCGTCTCCAGCTCTTTCACAAGATGTGTTCGATGGCTTTCGGATATCGAGACACACGGGAGTGATCACATTCCCACGAACCGTGTCATGAAGCGGATGTCCAGGTCCTTCCCACCATACCACAATCGATTAATTCACTGAACTAACTTTACTTCCGTCATTGAAGATGCTTGTCGAGAGGGCTTGTTCTCTGGATTAGAGGACACAAGTACGCAATGCGAGACGCCACGCGCAGGGTCATGGTTTCGTCGAAGCACAGGGATTTGGATACAGATTTGGAGCGACTTCCGGCACTCCGTCGTCGTGCGGAGCGGCGTTACCGGCGTACAAAATCCATTGAAGACATTAGGACAGCCAGACGACTACAGCAGAAAATTCAACGTCGCATGGATAGATTGGCATCTCGACGTTGGACAAAGTTTTGCCAGTAACTAGACCCCGAAAACCACTTTCCCACATCTGAAGAACCATACGTGGTCTGCGTTCCCTCCCTGAACAACGCTTGCCATTCAAAGCGCTGGCGCTCTTCCAAAGGCGACTGGATGCTGAAGTTGCAGAAGACTTTTGTGCAAGGGTCACTGGCCTAGCAACCGGTCCAGGTTCTCGATCCCCCTGTGACATCCCTGTTTCAGGTGACTACTGCATGGATCTTCCTTTCACAATGGAGGAACTAGAAGCGGCTCTTGCTCTATGCAGGCGTTCTTCATCCCCGGGACCAGATGGAATATCCTACCACGCCTTGAACAACCTGAGTGAAGGCGCACGGAGAGAACTGTTACGTCTATAGAACGTATCTTGGCAAGATGGCATGGTTCCCGAAGAATGGAAGACAAGCCGCTTGATCCCTCTCCTGAAGCAAGGCAAGTCCCCACTTGAACTCACGTCATATCGCCCAACAGCGTTGGCCAGCTGTGTGGGAAAGATAACGGAAAAGATGATCCTTGCCCGCTTGGAGTGGTACCTGGAACACTACATGTTACCAAATTGCATGGCTGATTTTCGTCGAGATCGCCCATCAGTAGATCGACAGTGTTATTGATCTCGCTACGTATATTCAGCATCAAAAGTTATGCAAAAGATTATCTGCAGCTTTGTTCTTGGATGTCAAGGGAGCATACGATAACGTATCTCACGAGGCTATCCTCGATGCTCTTGAGATGGTTGGCCTAGGTGGTCGAGTTTTCCAATTGATTTCTTATTACATTTTTATGAGATCGTTTTTTGGGTGTACCGGCGATGGTCAAACCACACGACACTACACCTACCGAGGTGTTCCTCAAGGTGGTGTACTAAGCCCTACCCTATACAACCTCGCACTCATTGGTCTCGTTGATCATCTGCCAGCAGCGATCAAGATATCAATGTACGCCGACGACATATGTATAAAGACCTCAGTTGTGACACATCCTCAGATACGTGCAAGACTTCAAAAAGCTGCTACTCTGACAGCTATATACCTCTGGTGCCAAGGTCGTGAAATCTCGTCAGACAAATGTGCACTGATGGCATTCACTCGCCAACCAATGACACCCTACGCCATCTCGATCAATGGCCAGGTAATTGCTAATGAGAGGACTCACAGATTTCTTGGCATAATCATTGATATAGATATCTCATGGAGCCCGCACGTGACCTACTTAAAACAGAGTCTGACAGCAATCTCCCAGCTTTTTGAGTTTCTGGACGGAAAAACTTGGGGAATGTCAGTGCACGCAACATTGGAATTGCACAAGGCTCTTTTTCTGGGCTTCTTGAGATAAAGTTTGCAGTACTGACCAACACTTGCTAGACAAATCTTCGTGCTCTACAGGCTACTCAAGTTCGGGCTCTCAGGGTTTGTCTTGGTTCGACAGAATCCACAACGACAATAGCGACTACTGCGATCGCCCGGGACCAACATTTACAAAAAAAACATTGCGGTGGAAGTGTTGAGAGTGCACATTAGGCACGTTGCCCGTGCCCGTTTCCACCATCTGGCAACACTACCGTCAGCAAGACCTCAGGCATCATTTTGTACTACGATTTCGGATTATTACTCCTGCCTTCCATCAGGCTTCACCCCCGCAACTAAGCCATCGATTCCTCCATGGTGTTTGGCTCGACCTGCAGTGCACTTCACCGTGCCAGGAATTAGGAAAAAATCTAAGCTTCCATCACCTGCTCTTAAACTAACTCTGCTCCTCTTGCGCGAGAGGTACGCCGACCACGTATATATTTATACTGATGGATCGGCAACTCTCCAGTGTTCCTCTGGAGCCATGGTTTTCCCAGCGACAGCCACCATCATCCGTTTCAAGACATCTACCCCAACGAGACCGATGGCTGCGGAACTTGCCGCGCTCGTTTCGTCAGCCAAGAACAACCTCGAAGATGGTCAAAATTCAGTGACTCGAAGGCAGCACTGCAGTCTTTGCTATCAGCCCTGCGGCGTGGACCACACCAACAACTGGCATTCGAGATTAGAGATTAGATAGAGAATCCATACTTTGAGAAAGGACACCATGTGACATTTCAGTGGCTTCCAAGTCACTGCGGCGTCATAGGGAACGAACACACCGATAACGCTGCTCGGTCGGCTCTTCAAGGCGACGATGAGGAGCCGATACCATTATCAAGGACAGATGCCGCTAGAAAACTTCGAAGGCTCAGCCGTGATACCACGTTCTCCTTGTGCAACGCCGGAAGTTTTCAAAACAGCCGGGTGCACAACCTAGCCTGCTCCCTATATATATGCCTTTGCATTACAGCTGGACTCTGCCGTCGCGAAGCTTTGTCGAGCATGTCTGGGGGTGGCCTTCACCAAGTCTTCTGCTTTCCGGATCGGATGGGCCGACGACGCCTCATGTGATGACTGTGGTAACGAGGAGACTCTTCAACACCTTCTCTGTAACTACCCTTGCTACAATTTGCAGAGACGATCGCTCGCAATCGCGATAGCGCGCTTGGACCGAAAACCTCTATCAGAGGAACTTATTTTAACATGACCCCATTACAACCTATCGCAGCGGAGGGCGACGAGGGCACAGTTGCACTTCTTAAAGGCAACAGAACTGAACAAGCGGCTGTAACCTGAACAGATGATTATAGTGCTGCAAGTGCTACTGTGCTGTGCCGTGATAGTATGAGGCGACAGTGACCGACTGTGATTGTATGTCTATGCTCCTTTCTTTCTTTATCTCTACTTTGTTATCACTTTCCCTCACCTTTCCCTCTCTCCTCAGCGCAGGGTAGCAAACCAGATCTTCCCCTCTATTTAACCTCCCTGCTTTTCCCCCTGCCTTTGACTCTCTCTTTAGGTACATGTATACTATATGACATACCATATGCGAGTTACACTGCCACACCGTTCAATCACTAAAGTTGCTCCCAGCAGGTCTTACATTTCTGACCAAATTATTCCGCAGAATTTCGAGAATGGCAGACCACAAGCAAATGTCATGAAACAAAACATCGACAGCGCATGCCTTTTATCGTAAATTTTCTCAGATTTAAGTGTTAAAAGTGCGAAAAAATCACAGAGCTCAAACCTGAAAATGATGCAATTTTATTGGTGCGGCTCTGCACTACCTCCGGGATAGGCCCAGGAAAGAGGTTTAAAACATATCGGATACGGAAAAGTGAGGGTAAAGTCGCTAAGAAAGACGTTGGCTTTCATTAATCGACCGTAACGAAATTGTCCACCGGCAAGATTCAAACACAGGACCCGTAGCACAACAGCCCGTTTTTACTTAGCTTACACTTACATCAGTTCATACTGCCGCAACTGCTACGACTCTTTCACTTGGTGTAATAATCTAACGTGTTGCTATCGCATTCATTGCTTCGCCCTTATGGCGAGATTGTGATATTTTTCGTTAGCTGAGCAAAGGCAGCGTTTCGCCGTTAGCCGCATTCGACGCAAAATTGCGCCGTTTGAGCGTCTATGCGACGTTTGTACAAACGCGACGATCGTGTCGCCATCTTTAACCGTGAGAAGCGGTGCTATCAATGCGTGCCACGTAATAGCGCCTCGGTCTCCGCGTCCGACCCCGTCATCATTGATGCACTACTTGCGGCCGATAAACTCGGAATGAGCAACGGCCCCGCCTGCGCAGTTAGTGTGGCTAGCACAGGCATACACACATGGAGTAACGAAAAATTAAGGAGAGAGCATTACGTCACGCAGCCAGCCTTGGCAAGCGAACGCTCCGTGAAGGTAGCCAGCCCTTTGGACAGTGGTGGCCCAACACGTGACCTTTTGCGTCGAGATCAGGGAGCAAGAATCGAGATTTTCTGGGACGTTTGGTTCCCAGTAGCTACACCAGTAGTTTTTATTCGGTGTTCGCTTGTTCGGCTGCCCCGCCATGGTTGAGCCTGCAGGTGCGGAAACACTAAAACCGACAACGGATTTTGATGTGCGATCACGTGTCAGGCCACCACACTCGGCTTCAATCGCATTTCGCGATGCTCCCTCCTAACTTTTTCCTTCCTCCATGCATACATAGGCATAAACAATTGCACTGCCATTACTAGCACATAAACAGCCTGAGATCGAGAATAGTACAGTAGCTTTCTTTTATGCGTTGCATATTGCAATCACTCAGTTCAGCCCTTGGGCGCGGCCGGGCAGCCACCATTGACCTTGAGTGCAACCACGTGACGTGACGTCACGACAGCCGGAGGAAAAGCTGGGCCCCAACTCGCGCGGTCGCGCGCGGCCGCAGCCACCACCTGACTCCCGCTCCTCCCGCTAGGGCCGCTGCGCCGGCGCGTGATGTCACCGAGGAAAAGCTGGGCCCCAACTGGCGCGGTCGCGCGCGGCCGCATATTGCGCGGCCGCGCAATATGCAACGCATTCTTGGCTTAACCAAGCTAAGCCTGGCCATTTATTTAAGGTATAGCACATCTAATTAGCGTATAACATTAGCAACCACTAAAAATGTGGTTTAAAGTTACTACCGAATCTGGTTTCGATATCACTTTATGTATGTTATAAGCTAGCGTGGCTACGCACTTCGACGCCACGAAGTGAGTTCGCCGAACACACTCGTTGCCGAGTGCGTTCTGCAGCGAGAGTCACTATAAGCTTCCCCACGTGACAGCCTGGGAATAACACCTATAGGGACGAAGTGCACTCGCTCAAAATGACGCAAAATTTGCCCGCGGCACAAGTGTATAAGTGTGGAAAGAGCGGCAGAAATGGTAATTCAATAGTCTTTCCTTTTATTAGGCGTTTTATTAGGCTGGCAGCTTCTGGCAAGCTGATTACGAAAAACATGCTATTCAGCGCGGCGCGGGCACACAGATCTTTTACTGCGGTTTCTAGGCGGAACTGTGGCTCTAAAAACACCTCGCATAGGAGTAATGTATATCGCGTGGGTTTGTCTAGTATTCGTGTTTGTAGCTCCAAGTTTACATACATCGGGCACAATTTTTATTCTTTATCTGCCTTCATTGTGCTAAATTTCCAAGCAATCACATTTTACTAAATGCACGAAGGAAATGAGTCTACAAACATGCATTGTCATCGGGCATTCTTGTACTTCTAAGGAAATATTTGTTGTGGGATGAAATGCAAAGTCGGTGAGGCTGTTTGAAGCCAGGATGACGAAGTTTAAGCAAATCCATGTATATTACGGTTCATCATTGGGCAGCACATAGATTTGAATGATGGGGCCTGAACCACCCTGCTTACGGCTTCCGTAGACGGTGCCAGAGTTCCCTCTAGTCATTTTCGTAGAAAACTCTTAGGCTGTGGGTGCGGCTGGTGACGTCGGAGGTCATGCCTAGGTGCCGCGCTGATTCTCCCCGTTGGGGGTAGGCGTAATTTTCCGCGGACGTCGATGGCGGCGTTTTTTCATTCATTGATTTTCGGCATAAAAAAATAAATTTCTTGTTTTTTTTTTTCGAACTTTTTGCGACGCATCCACTCGTATTGCGAACATAAAATTTTGAAGGGAGACTGTCCTAAATCTGCACTCTTCTGAGGCTATAGTCGTTTTGCGCGGTCCTCGTACGCGTGCTCAGTGCTCACTCTCTTTGCCGCTTTCTGTTCCCCCTTTCCCTTATCTGCAGCGTAGGGAAGCGAAGCGGACGCTCGTCTAGATCACCCACCTGCCTTTCCTATTCTTGCTTTCTCTCTCGCCAGAATTTCGTTACAAATTTCCTTTAAAAGAGTATTACACAGATATTTTGTACTTAAGGTTGGTGTGCTTATGGGAAACCGTGCCGTCAATTATCACGGAATGAAAACGTCGAAACTAAGCTGCGAAGAATGATTGATTGTAGCATCGATAATTGCGACCCGTCCTCGAATCCCTTCAAAACAAGCGCCGTAAGGCTCAGCTATAGCTAAGTGCCGCATAGAGAGCAACATCAGTTGATAATATTCCTTGACTTCATAGATGATCACTGGGTTCCAGAAAAACCAGTGATGTGAAGGAAAACTCCAGTGCCGCTTTCAGCTGCATATTTATTCGTTCGCTGGCTACGTGCATGCTACAGGATGGCATGGTCATCTGAATGGAGGTAAATTTTCATCGCCATCGTCATGTGGATGCCGGTGGTGCAAGCCGGAGTCCATGCTACACTGTCAATACAACAAGTGATGTCTCATTCGATACACCGCAGAGAAGCCAGCCTGATAGTGGCAGCGATAAAGGCAGCCATGACAGCCTTTGCGTAGGCCCCGCTAAATTGTAAGCTATCTATAAGCGTACCCCTGCAGAGCTAAATTCTCCTGGCCGTCATGACGCATTCATACACTATAAATCTTGTTTCACAATAGGTTCCAGATAAAACAGTGTTGCTTATATCATATCTCGAACAAAGAAGATATTTATGTTATCAGGCCACTTTGGCAAATTCTATGCACGCCTGCGAAACAGCAGTTTTCTGACATATCCGTGCGATTGAAACTGCTCAGCATTAGGCGGATCGCGCGCTTTTTCCAACTGCCATATTTCTTCGTCTTGTTTCCTCTCTCAGTTTCCTCTCTCTTCCTGTGTTTCCTCTCTGATCCCTGAGACATTTTACATGTGTAGCATTTACTTTCCTTGGCTTCCGGACGTCTTTCAGACAGGTGTACACTGGATTCCGCTTCTTACAAGCCGCTAGAAAAGGGAGTCAACCCATGCGGTTGCATCTACTCATCGTCCAGTCTTCTTGCGCACCGTTCGAACGAACCTAGGTCCCGTGTTCTTTGTTTCAGGAACATTTCCTGGCGCCCTGCGCTTTCAAGCTTCAGAATTATGCGGTACTTCAAGATCCGCTGCACCAATGGTGCACATGGCACCACGCGAGTCGGTGGTTTCAGGTGAGAATTCACTTGAACAGTGCACATAGGTGCCACTTGAACGAAACGTGGAAATGTATCGTAGACGTAAAAGTATAGGGCTTCATGCTAGAGTAAACGGTTCGCAAAAACGTCACGTCGTGTGATCAGAGCGCGCGCGTCACATGTGGCGCTTGTGCACATAGAATACAGTAGTAATCGGGGAATTAAAAAAAAAGGGGTCAAGAGAGGTGACACATTTTTCTCTCCTTTAATCTGCGAATCAACGATTATCGCCTGGCGATGACCGCTCCATCACTGTGACACCAATTAAGTGCGTACTATCCACCTCCCGACGACCTATGTATTCTATTGCTTGTATTTTGAAATCCATGACAGGCTCATGAACCGCTCATCATTGCTTCTGTGGCTTGCGGTCAGACGCCGTTATCAATTGTATTTGGCCAGTCGCGCGATACAAGGTATAAACGCCCTTTGCCACTGCAATCGGCCTACTTTGCAGGTTGATGGAAAGCCCTTCATAAACTTCAGCAGTTATTTAAACGTGTTATTCCCGCTTCGCGTAGTTAGCACCCAAGAATTAAAACTCGAACCAACTAGCCCCTCATGATCAATTTGTTTGTTTGTTTGTTCGCTTGTTTGCCTAGCGTATACGTGCAGGTTGCAGATGTTCTTTTGCTTTGTTGGTCAGTGAAGAAGGGGAACCGAGGGGATAGATTTTGTTAATCATGACCACATAAACTCAACACACAATGAAGCCAAAGAAAGCGTTGGGGAAATTAGCGGCAGTTGAAATTGAAACGTAGCGAATAATGAAGAAAACGAAAATGAAAGTGGACGAAAAGATAACTTGTCGCCGGTAGGAACCTAACCCACAACCTCCACAACCCACAACATCCGTCGCACAACTAGTAGTGCAGGCACACGTAATGTAGAGTTTGTGTGTTCCGTTCCCACCCGCGACAAGTTACCGTTTTGTCCGCTTTCATTTCCCTTTTCTTCATTATTTCCTACGTTTCAATTTCAACTATACAGCTAATTTCCCCGATGCCTTCCTTGACTACATTGTCTGTCGGCTTTACGTGGTCTTCGCTGGCCAGTGTCCCTCGTTGAAACGTGCATCTTCAAACACCGCACGTGCGGTCGCCTAATTGATCAATCGTTCGCTCAGGCTGGTTGTCGGTTGATCGGAAGTCGAGTCGTGGCTTTCCCCAATGCAGCCAGGCGTGAAAGGCGCGCTGGCTATGCGGTGGAGCGGCGCGCCAGAGCGCACACGCCTCGCCAGCTCCTCTCTCTCTCTCTCTCTCTCGCGAGCCCTGTGTGTACATAACGGACTCCCGCCGTATAGCGTGGGAAAGCAAAAAGCACGAACGGAATCTCGTCCACGTGCGCCGTCTTGCTTGAAGGAGTTCGCTTCCTGCAGCTACAGAGGGCGTTGCTGCAGCCAACGCAGCTTCCGGCAACGAAATAACGGTTTGCATTCCAGGGAAAGTTTCACTTCGCCCATTGCATGAGCGCGCTCGTCTTAGTAGTATTTTGGCTTTGTTCCTTCTTTGGTGTGCTAGCAAAACCGGCGTGCTTGGTTCTATTCCTGTTTGTGACAACTTTTACGGAATCTTGATTCGATTTCTTCTCCGGACTGGCGTCCGTGCGTAGCCGCTGTCGCAGCTTTCACCAGCGGCATGTAACATGGAAGTTCGTACCAAAATTACTTGAAGGCAATCCGGCGCTGAAGTCATTGCAAATTGGAATGATGTGTATATACGTATACAGTACGCTTTCTTTTTCTTGGTTTTCCTCCTTTCTTTATTTTTCTTTTTTTTACTATTTGGAGTGACTTCATTGCCAAGGCGTGCCGTGACTTGTTAAATTGCTTTTGGTGCATCGCTTTTGGGGCGTGCTGGACACCCAACTTTTGTTTATAACTGTTACCTGCTTTAAATTAACAACTTATTGCCCTCATTCACATAATTTCCACCCCCAAACATCTCTCAATTCTTCCAAGTATACACGTCGCCATGTCAAAATGAGGTTTGCTACCCAACATCCACCATTGCAGATAGTTTGCTTATATTTTGTGCAATTGTTTCCTTTGTGAGATTTTGGAAATTATTTTAAAGCAAATTATTTGAGGCAGAATGAGTCTACCCATTGCCACACAAGAAATTTGGCCCGAACAATTATAGAGAGAGGCATACCTTTGTTCTGATGGAAAACCTCAGAACGCGGCCTGAATCAAACAACTCTGCATTGCAGAAAGGTGAACTCGCCGTGGTGGCATATAGTGCACGGCTATGCCCTATGGGGCAGAATCAAATTTCGACAACGGCGTATTCATTTCATGGGGGGAGCAAAATGCACAAGCGCCCGTATACTGAGCATTGGGTAGGCGTCAAAGAACTACAGATGGTCAAAATTATTACCCACTACGGCGTGCCTCATAATCGTATCGTGGTTTCTGGCACGCAAAACACCAGAATTTAGTTTTTTTGGGAGGTAGGGTAGGGGGGGGGGCGAGGGGGCGTAGGGTGTTCGGAGTAAAAAGAGAAAGGGAGATAAGCGTTGATGCTGACGACAAAAGTTGTGGTTTGAATGAACATGAACAGCGCAGTCTATTGAAAGCCTGAAATCAAGACCTCTGTCATGCGTAACTTATTGACAGCCTTTTAGTACACCTCGACGTCGACAAAGGTCGGGCCCTTGCACCTATAGAGAACATTTTTGGACAAAAGCTGATTGTTGAACTTAGGCAAATGCTCCCCCACTTATTGTTTTTCAACGGCATACCGCAGGCAAATCAGAAAACGTGTTCAATAGCCTCCGGCACATTGCACTATTCGCAATGCGGACTGCCTGTGCTAAGAAAAGAAGTAGCTAGCGTCGAGCAATCGCCACTCCTAGTCGTTTAATTTGGGCAGCAAGCTTACGTGACTTCTCTCGACAGTCGTTCGGAGACCGCAGGGCGAAGGTTAGTCAAATACGCGTGTTGCCAACTACTTCCATTCTTGCTTAATCACCACACTTGCCGCTTGTGTACACGATACATCGTCAGATTGCCCTCTGCATGAAACATTGTCTGAGGCAGTGCGTTGCCTGCAAGAACTCCCAAGATTAGGAGGAGTTAGAATATTTACAATGTCTTTGGTTGGAATATTTGCAGGGTTGTCATTATTATGTAGACTTAATTTTTGTTTTGATTATGTCTGTTCATGGTGCGCTGCCATCACTTCTCCGAAGGCAGCATTCCACAGCCCCCCCCCCACACACACACCACACACACACACACACACACACACACCACACACACACACACACAATTTAACTGCGTGCATCACTAAAAAGCTCGCCCCATACTCGAATACCCTGGCAATATGGAGCAGTAATTTTCGATGATCCTTAACGCATAAGCCCCATGCCTGAAATCTGCCATAACGCTGCGGCTTGTTGACGTCTTCGTCATACCAAGTGAAACCTCTAAATAGAATTAAGAGAAGGCAGATTTGTTGATGCTGAAGATACGTGCAGGAAAATAAATAGGAAGATTTACAAGCGAGACGTCGTCGGAGTTGTCGGAGTGAATTGACGTTACTTCAGAGGAAGAAGTGAAAGCAGTGCAAAATTGAAAGAATGTACTCGAGGTACGTGAGACTTAAGTATTGCTGACTGTTGTTTTGACGTGGAATGTATTGTTATAGTTATCCCACTATGAAATAAATAAATGGACAAGAAATTCTTACTTATTTGTGCTTGTTCATGTTTGAATTGTCATTCTGGTGCTTAATTTGTCCGCTACACTCTGAATTGGATGTCAGCAGGTGTAACTAATTAACGTAACGCAATCTAAACCAGATGCACTGTAAAGGTACATGAATTCACATTTTATCTGAAAAAGTGTCCTGCTTTTGGGCCCTCTTCTTCTGTGTTATGGAACAATGGAGGTGCTCCGTTTGCACTTAGCTTCTTCGTTGATATATCCGTCCATCTTATGTAGATTGCGTTGTGAACGTGGCGAAGGTTCGTCGCCAGCCATTTCACGAGAAATGACTGCTTAGACGATGAAATAAAAATGACATACCAGGAAATGAAGTCATCGCAGCGCTTGTAGTTTGAGGACGCATGTACGAAAAAACGATGTTTTATTTCCTACGTTTCGGCCGGGTTCGTAACCGGGGAATCACTTCGTCATTCCCTGGCAAATGAAGAACCCCGGCCGAAACGCAGGAAAAAAGATCGTTTTGTGTACGCTATATCTCAACCCACAAGTGTCCACACACACACACACACACACACACACACACACACACACACACACACACACACACACACACACACACACACACACACACACACACACACACACACACACGCACACACACGCACACGCGCGCGCACGCACAAGCAAACACACACGCACACGCACACACACACACGCACACACACACAGGTGTATATATATATATATATATATATATATATATATATATATATATATATATATATATATATATATACCTGTGTGTGTGTGTGTGTGTGTGTGTGTGTGTGTGTGTGTGTGTGTGTGTGCGTGCATAATGTGACGTTTTCATCCGTTAGTTTTCTCGTCTTACACTCGTGAGGGTAACCAAGCGGTCTCAGCCTGGTTAATTATACCTGACTTTCGCTTATCCCTCATCTCTTTCTATTCAGTATTTTGCTTACTTATATTAGCCTGACGGAAAGCAATTACACGAGGATGAGCATATACCCGCAGCGGTTACTTGGTGGCTATGGTGCTGGGCTGCTAAGCACGACGTAGTGGGATCGAATCCCGGCCACAGTGCCTGCATTTTGATGGAGGAGAAATGTGAAAACCCCCGTGTATGTTTAGATTGAGGTGCACTGCACGTTAAAGTACCCGAAGTGGTCCAAGCTTCCGGAGTCCCCCACTGCGGTTGGCCTCGTAATGAGATCGTGGTTTTGGCACGTAAAAACCCATAATTTAATTTTAATGAGGATGAGCACCTGATATCAACATTTACTGAAACCTAACGGATACCGGTATTATTAAAGGGCTCAGTTTGAATGTACTTATATTAGGGTAATTGCGAAATTCCGCAGATGCGCCTCTACACTCATCTCCTTTGATATCCACAAAATGGCGGACGTGCCCTGGAAGTTGTAATAAAGCATGAAGCGCCCGAACTGGCGGCGCTATCCTTGCGACCATCTCTTCCTTACTACACCATCGCTGTTTCCTAGCCTACCCTCGGCTCAATGGTGCCGTGAGCAGGAGGTCGGCCATCTAGTGTAGAGCAACCAAACAGTGTGGAAAAACAAGCTTCCGGGGATTTGAATATCTGGTAAGACAGAGAGAATTTATTTGAAAGAAGGCAGAGAGGTCGGGATGAGCTAGCGCGCTCTAGCCTGCTGCTCTGCATAGGGGGAGGCGGAACGGGGATATAAAGATGTGATGAGGGATGATGATGGTATAGAAAGAAGGATGAACAACGGTGAAAGCAAGTTCAACGTTCTGATGATAAACATTCAGAAATCTCATCCATGAAGCCGCTATCGGGTTCCGTATCTTGTCTGTAGTCGCTAGTGTAAGTGAACCTAGAGATGAAGGCGCTATGACGAAACTGTTGTGTGGGCCTCCCCTACGTGAGCAGCACAGGCGCCAAGCGAAAGCTTTACAGCATGTGAAGAGCTGCAATAAGCGGGTCCAGTACGGCGAGCACCTGCAGGGCACTTTTAGTGGCCGGATTCTGGAGACCACATAGAATCACGCGCATCGACTGTACCAGGTGCTTCAGCATCTTCTGAACGATTTCCTGCGCATTATGTACACTTCCCTGCTTACCCGTTGTGTGACCCGTTTCGTTGGCCCTATCATTCTTGGCTTCATGGCGCAGAGGACCACTAGGACCCGCTGTCGTGGCTGTGCGTCCAGAGGGCAGCAAAGGCCAATCAGTGTCTGTGTCAGCCGGTGGAGCACGCGGCGAATATACGCCGCATTCTCTCGCCGACCTTGCATTAGCAGTAGGCGCGGTTACCGTCATCGATGCACGTGCAGGCACGTATGTGGTAAGATTGTCCAAATGTCCAGCGCCTTTCTGCGGCTGAACGATCCCATTTCTGACAAGCGTGTCAACATCTATGCTGCCGCGTGCCGCATATACGGTGGAAGGAGGCGAAGAAACGTAAATATGCAGATAAGAGGAGCACCTGCACACAAAAAAACATCGAGCCCTGCGTAAGCAGTGCACGTTCCAATTTCTTACGTCCTTATTGAGAAGGGCAGAAGACGTCGATGGCATTTTGCATGCTGCTAGCTGGCAGTCCCTCGAACTGCCCATCGATAATCTGCATCGGAGGCCACGGCGGTCTCAGTGTTACGAAGATGCTAATAAAGAATATAGAAAACGTGACAATAATATTCCATTGGCACCATAGCGCAGCAGGTCGAGTGGCCACGTGTGTGGAATGAAATATTTGGGGGAACTCACACCTACGGCATGTGCTACAGAGAGACCAGTATAGCACCGAAAGATGAAGCGAAGAAGGAAAAAAGAATTGTTTAACAGGCGCCAAAAGCACAAAAGAGAGGTAAGAAAGCTATACGCATACGCAATAGCGACGTCCGAATACATCCATATTCGAGTGCCAACTGTCTGTCCATCTCGAGACGAATCAGAAAAGTCAACGAAAGAAAGAAAAAATAAGAAGCAAGAACGCCTGCGCGTCGACCACCGCCGCGGCCGTGGGCATTGTTACGCTGGCAAAGAAATAAATACGTAACGGAACTCAAGTAGCGCGTCGTCCACGGCACCGGCGGTGAGTGTGCGGGAGAACACACGTGATGAAGAGCGAGAGTGCGCGGCGCCCCGAGGCTAAGACGGTGGAGGAGAATGGGCGCAAGGCGAGGCCGTTTAGGGAGCCCATTGTGCCTTGCGTCAGGAATCCACGTGCTGACCAGCCGGTGCGCGGTCGCGCTGTCTGGACGACACCTGGACCCTCCTCTCGTCGCGGGGCCGCGGGCGAACCGTGGCCGGCCTTAGCGTTCCCCCGCTATTTCGGTTTTCCCCCAGTTGCCCTTTCTTTTTCGTTCTTTCCCGGGACCTCGTGTAGACGTAAGGGGGGAATCGCGTGCATAAGCGGCCTGGCCCCCACGGGTCGTTTGACCGATAAAGCCTCGATCAAAGTGGCTCCGTCACTGCGGCAGGGTTTTCGTATACGGAGTGGCAGTCGGTACGATGCAGCTGTGGTGTGTACTATAGTGCATGCTACGTATAGCTATAGGGTATGCGACGATCTACACCCGTGAGCATATTTACGTGGACCACAGGATCGCATGAAGAAAAGAAAAAAAAAAGCTGTGTTTATTCGTAATTGAGACGCACGAACAGAAACTGACGAGTGCACTGGAAAGTTCGAAATGCCAAAGTTGGACTGCAGTCTTCAATTTGAAGTTACATTTGTAGGAGAAGAAAACCAGCTACACCGCGGTATACCTGGTACATGTTGTTCTTCCGCAGGGTTGTGCCTCTCTAGCGCACTGGAGGTTTGGTCCAGGTTAAAGTCGATGTGAAATTAAGTTTTAAATCTTTTACGAGGCGTGAGTGAACCGAGCTGAATCAAGGTCAACCTTGCCGAGAAATGATTTTTGGTGGCGTTAGATATGAGTAAATTTTGGCCGTTACTGACTGAAGCGCACTCGAAAACTGCCAGTGTGAGCGACGGGGCTGTGTTATGTGGTCTGTAGTGTGCGCCGACCTTTCACTTACGGTCGACCGCGCCCGTCTGGTGGGTGGCAGGGGACGAAGATTTAGCTTGGGTTCCAGTGACGTACATTTGTAATATGTGATTTGTACAACGTGTGTAGCGCAGGCGCTGCATGGAGAGAGCTGATTTGAACCTATATATTGGCATCACACCGAGTCTTTATTTTGTTGATTTGTATCTGCGGTTGCGTTCTGTAATCACCAGGTAGAAAGAAGAATGGCTGTCATTACTTCTTGAAGAAAGCATCGCTGAAGTTTGGTTACGGGAATTTCTGTGGGTAAAATAATATAAAAAAGAGCGTTATCGTGCGCTCACCTGCTGAGCTAAAAGAAGACATTCGTTAAGTGAACGTCTATTTCATTATGTTTATTATGTTTATAGACATACCTTTTTTCACTCCTTGGCTGCATACGTTTTGCAAACGAGTCTCAGGTACTTCAGCGGAGCTGTTCTAGCAGTAATATTTTGGAGACACTGACCAACTTCATCCATAATTTACTGCAAGACCTTACAGCAGCAGATTCCTAGAAGCAGTTCACGTTTGGGTTTTCACACCAGCGTTTCAGACAGCACTTTACAGAGCACGTCTCATCCAACACAACTGTACCCTCCCAAGCAGCGGATTAACTGGACGTCGCTGGCGGGGACTGCCGGGCTTTTTTTTATGACTATTATTATTCTTACGGGAAGAAATGTCCGCAGACCGCGAGGGAGAAAGGCTTCAAACGGCGTCCCTTTATATCCCCACAGCGCCACCGCTTTGTGCCGGCCTAGACAACGCGAGGTGGCCACAAAGAGAGAGCGGTTAAAGCGGTGGGCCAGAAAATATTCGGAAGGAAGCGCACGCTCGCGCCGGAGCTGTCGGCCCCGCCTCCACTGAGACGGCGCATGTGATGCGAGTGCTTCCTGACGCATGCCACCGCGGGCAAGCTTCGCGCTTTGCGGAGCGTGGAATCGCACTCTTTATTTATCGTTGCCGTCGCGCAGCGTCTGGTCTGTACTCGTGTCCAGTTCTGAATTTCCTTGGTCGCCTGACCGCTGTCAATCGCTCGGGATGTTTGGCATGAATGTCCGTCGCCAGGACGGAATGCCAGCGTGTCCCCGGTGGGACAGTGCCCTGAGGCGGTTGTCTTCTGGGCATAACTGCGCTTTGCGTCGAATAGGAAAGGTCGAAATTCTTTGCTCGGGGGAACACAAAGGGTTTTAAAAGGTCCACGAAATACTTGCGCGAAAGAAAAGAAGAAACGCTTTCCGAACTACAATTCGGACCACCATCGGAGAGTTACCTTATCCTCTTGGGTACATAACAGGCGATTTCATCGCATGGAGGCTTTAGAAAAAAAAAAAAGAAGCAATGCGTCTATGCGCGTGACCTTACATCGGCTCTAGGGTTCAATGTCCTCAGCATTAAGAGATATATGCTTGAGAAAAGAGTTCCCCGCCACGGTGGCTTAGCGGCTGTGGTGTCGCGCTGCTAAGTACGAGGTCGTGGGATCAAAACCCGGCCACGGCGGCCGCTTCTCGATGGGGGCGAAACGCATGCCCGTGTCCGGTGTATTCGAGACACGTTAAAGATTTCATGGTGGTCAAAATTATTCCGGAGCACCCGCTACATCGTGCCACAAAAGGAAGTCGTGGTTTCGGCACGTAAAACCTCAGAAAAGGAAAGTACTTAACCGATTTGACTGAGACGAATTCATCTTAAAGCTAGTAAGTTTCCCGCTTCCCTATTTATTTCCCACGTTGACCAGACGCTGTTTCGTTCCGTACTTTGGTTCCTTTATTGACCAGAAGCTACCACGCTAAATATAAATAAAAAAAAAAACGTGCGCAGCTTGCACTATAGTGTTGCAAGGCTGGAGTCCACAGCGGAGCTTGTGGTCACCTAACTTTTACGTGGCTCCCCTAGGTTGTTTGTAGGTTTTGCTAAGTTGTAGTTAGGCTTGGCTATGTCGTATCTAGGTCTTGCGAGGTTATGGTAGGCTTGGCTAAGTTGTTTCTAGGTGTTGCCAGGTTATGCAAGGTTTTGCTAAGTTGTCTCGACGGGCTTGACACTGGAAGTTTTCGAGCAGTCGCGGGCCAGGATCGTTTTCTCGGCGAGGTCGAGCGTTGAGGCGCCGACTTTCGCGTGCCCTGGACTGAAACGCGGGATCCTCTACTCGGCGTCGGCTCTTCTCAGCCGCAGCTTCGGCGCGGCGTTCCGGATGAGCTCGGCGGTGACGCATCGCTTCTCGCTTGGCAGTACGGCGCTCTTTCTGGTAAGCCGCTTCTTCGCGCGTCCGGACTTTCTCCAGTCTTCCCATGGTAGCAGCACGTACGCGCGGAGTAGAGGAGGCGCGAGGTGTAACGTCACGACTCCGCTCTACGTGCGTGGGTTGCGAGGAGGTTACGTGGCTCAGTGCTCTCGTAGGTAGTTGCTATAGGCAACGCGAGGTGGCGCACAGCTGGGCTCAGTTTTGTGGTAACGCTCCGCGGCGGAACTAAAAGCTTAAACAGCTCCGTTGTTCAAAAAAGTGACGCTCGGCAGGAAGAATTCCCGGCATATGTTTAAACGCTATGACCGCTCTCACTGCCTTGAAAAAAAGTGGAGGACGCTTAAGCTTCGCCTTCAAGAGTGGAACGCGACAGCGTTCCCGTCGGCCCGCCAAGGTGTGCAAGACAGTGGGCTACGGCGCAGCGATCACTTACGAGGCGCCCCGCATCGGACGCGGTGAGCGTCGAGCAACGCAGCGTTCGGCGCGGCAACGATACGTGCGCCTGAGCAAGCGGAGCGAACCGAAGAACTCGGTGTCTCGGAGGGGGAAACAATGCACGCCAGCCAAACGTCGTGATCGGCCCGGGCAGAGAGATAGAAAGATAGTGATCTAAAGAAAGGAGGACACTTGATTCTGCAACCCGTGAGGGAGAGAGAGAAGGAGATTCTTGATGATGGGTAGGAAAGGTTGGGGTAAAGTGCAGCGCAGTAACTGTCTCTCAGCAGAGGACACCTCAACCGCGCTGCACAGGGGGTAGGGAATGAAAGTAGAGGGAGAGAAAGAGCACCAGGAACAGCAGCACGCCGTGGAAATGTGATGGAGTGCAACCCGTGAGGGAGCAAGGCAAAGCGTCGTCAGGGGAGAGGGCGTCCGGGTGGCGACGGCCTCGCACCGGTCCCCACACAGCCCCAATGCGCGCGTGGCGAGCCACCTTTCGGGGCAGCGCCGTAGATTGAGGGGAGGCGGTCTTCTGTGTTTGCCGCAAGATGGCTCTGCGTGTGCGGAAAGCGCAGATGAAATGTAGCGGAAATGCACTTCGCTACTCGTGTAATTGCGACTTCTGTAAGTTACAGGTTCATAATTACCGATATACACCGCAGTATAACTTTCTACGGTTCGTTTCTAAGGTAACACCGCATTCACTAGAGGCGCTTTTGTACCGCTTTGAAGCATCGAACTGGTGGCTGAGTAGTAACGTCTCCGTCTCACAGTCCGGGGACCCTGGTTCGATTCCCAGCCAGCCCATCTTGCAAGTTGTTTTTTATTGATAAAGTGCCTGCCGGGATTTATCGCTCACGGCCGATGCCGCCGACACCGACGACACCGGCTTTTCTTCGACACGAGCTCCTTAACGCTGTCGCGTTAAAATATGAAATACGAAAAGAATGCACAGGTCATGGGCTCTCAATCAAATATTAAGCACCCTCTATAGGTGGCGCGCGGAAACTGCCCTGTTGTTCAGAACTGCGACACTCTGAAAGGATAATGTAGCGATCATACAATTTATTCACATTTTACGCTCATACTACCCTGTCCCCCTCCTCATTATCTATTATGTACCTTGCAGAACTAAGACCTCACCGATCGACCAACTAACCTGTGCTACCACATTAAAACTGCGATCATCTGGATCAACTTTCCAGAAATTCTTTTAACCAATGGCAGAGTGTGCAAGACAATGGATTAAAACGACGTTTAGTAATTTAACGTTGGCATGTAGGCAGATACATGCGTTGTCCTCGGGCAGGCATGTGTAGGAGACAGCCAAGTTGAACGTTATAGAGTAATGCGTAGTTTTAAGCTGTCTGAATGCGCAAAAATAAATATAGCGAATCCGTCAATGTACACCGTAATGAAATTAACTTGCTGAATACTACCGCTCATTACTTATAGTCATTTATGTGCGTACAAGACACTGATGCGTCCTTGAGCTTCCCAGTGTAGCGGTTATGCTCGGCCTTGGCGCTTGACGGAGCGGAACCAAGAAAGCGAGTTGCTAAACGTAAGAGAGTGTGTTGAAACGCGGATACATAAAACCACATTGGAACGCCAAGTTTAGAAAGTATCTATCTGTTCTGTGTACATCAATCTGAATGCTTCAATTTTTCTCGGGCGACCCCTGGAGGGAGTCCAGCATGGGTCTCAGTAAATATATCAGGAATTACAGTACTACCTGTGGCTGTACCAGCGCGGTCGCTGGGGCAAAGTTCCGGGTATACTTACGGGAAGTCTATTCGAGCACTATCAAAAACAGCGTTCTAGTTATTACTATACAGGATTTTATTACATCTAAAGCACGGAAAAATTGTCTGAAACGTTGGTCCGCATATTTTTTTCTTGTAATATTAGAAACAGAGCTTATTTAATTTGAGTGCAACTAATACGCAGAAGGCAAATGTCGAACTAAAGACTTAGAGGGTAGGAGCGTGAGAATATTTGTAATTCCAATTACGAACTGAAAATTCCTGTTTAAATAAAGTAATTCGCTTTGTGAATTTATTGTTCGAGTTGTTCCAATAGATCACTATGACCGAGCATAAATGGGGCAACTACGCTACGCGGAATAGTGCCCAGCCACATGTTCGAAGGGTTGGCTGAAGTGCGTGTTGAAACCCTGCCCGTAACTGTGGTAACGATGGTGACGTTTAACTTAAATTTTGCTTAGTCCCAAGCTGTCCAAGCTAGCAGACTGCAATAGTAAAGGCGCTCTGAAAAAAAATATATATGTATATAAAGCTACCGCTTTCACGTATGTTTATTTTTCTACGTTTCGAAGCCAATCAGTAATCGCTATTTGATTAGATTCTGACATCTTACTTCTTGAAACACCACCAACTTATGAGCACAGGTTGGCATACTAGCATTCGTTTCATTACAAGAAAGTGAATTTAAGACATTAGGCAACGTAGATCCATGCCCACTTGTAATTAAGAGTCCACAGATCTAAATCAAGTTCAATTCAGTGGCGCGATAGAAAGTTGATGCATGCTTACAGAATAACCTTGGGCGAGCGCTTTTTCGAGTTTTCGTATTGCTTTGTGAGTATTTTCGTTGCCCTCTACAAGCCTTATACAATGCGGTAACACCTATACTCATGCGTATGAATTATGCGTAAATATACATAACTGATATTATGTGTTTGTTGTGATTGCCTGTCATAAACGTGAACTACATGGCTCCTCGAATTATTCCATGTTTTCCCTTCTCTTTTGGGCGTCACATGTTCGTCTTTGTTCACGCATATTCACATGTGCAAGATGGAAGAATAGCCAACGGTGCCCACGCAGACGCTACGGTCTTGTTTCAAACAATCATGAATGAAGTGGACTGTGTGTGACCTGGACACATTCCTCTTGAACGTATACAGTATGTTCGCCTTTCTGAAATATGCGGTGGCCGACGTTTTGGATTGCCAGCTATAGTTTCCTTCCTAACGTCTCGTCATCCAATATACCGCCCCATATATATTTATCGGATACACATGCTGTAGCCATAGTTTCTTCAACCACTGACTTCTGTATGCGCGACATTGTGCGCGTTTTAGATCAGTATGTTACCGTCGCGGCACTTTTTACCTTGGGACATATTATAACAGCAATCAAATTTTGGCGTCTTGCGTGCCAAAACTAAAAAGTGATTATGAGGCACACCGTTGAGTGGGGTGGGAGGGGGCGGGGGGCAGATTTATCTAGATAGTTTTCGACCACCTAGTATTCTTTAACGTGCACCCATTGAATGGCACATAGCCGTGTTTGCGGTTCGCCCCCATCAAATTGTGGCCGCCATTGCTGGGATTTGATCCAGGGACATCGTGCCTACATCCTATAGGACCCATAATCTTGTATTTGTTAAAGCTGCTATTTGGAGATAATAAACTTCAGTTATGCCTAAAGTTATCGCGATGTCAAAAGTCGCTTCGGGCTAGAACTCGCCGCACGTGCCTTGTCCGTCACTTCCCACCTTAGGTAACGGCGGTTACGATAAGTGGTTATCGGATGCCTACTAATATAAGCCATTGCTTAATGAGAGAGAGAAAACAAGGGTAGGAAAGGCAGGGAGGTCAACCAGAACAGCATCCGGTTTGCTATCCTACACTGGGGGTGGGGGAAAGGGGAATAGAAAGTGGTAGAAAGGGAGAGAGTAATTGCTCATTGCTTAATGAGTTTTTTGATAGATTAACGGGACAGATAGTGTAAGGATTCCCAGGGATAAGCGCACGCCCACGCGAAAACCGATCACGTGCGCGCAGCATTCTGCTTGTACTGTGCCGAACATTCTTTCTCCTCCTCGCTTTACCCGACAATCTCTATTGTTTTGAAGGCGAATGTACAAGAAATAGCAGATACAGCAAATCACCACTAGTGTTGGTGACTTTGTTGTTTCCTTTACTTTGTTCCATGTATGTATACAATATCCTTTTGTTCTCACCTGTTATCGTGTTATATAGTGCGGAAATGATAAAAACGCCCTTATGAGTGTTTTGTTTTGTTTGAGAGAGGAGGAAATTGACAATTTCGTGCTTTTCCACACAGCGAAGTGCCGATCTTGTGACTTTGCATATTGTTTTGCAAACGAGTGTGCCCACTCGTTTCAGCAGATATCACTCTTTCCGCTATGGCACTTACATTCTGTTTTTGTTTTTCAGTAGTGAGATGCCAGCCGGAGTACGTGGTTTTAGGGCCTCCTTAAACTGTTTCCGAATGCGTTTAATTTTGAGTGGTATGCAGTCAACTGGCAACTCTGTTACTGCGCGCTTCAGAAACGCAACCGTTTTGAAGGCGCGACGCGTTACTGTGAAATGTGAAGTTTAACTAAAGATCGACATTTTGCCCTGAAGACGCAATTTTAAAAGTACTCCTGTTTAAGAGGTCGATATACTCATTGTTCTGAACAGCAACGAAATTATATAGAGTGGAAAACGATCTAAGTAACTCTCTCCGTTTTCCTTTTCACATGTAAGGGGAAATTTATTCTAAATATAGCGTCTGCGAATTTTACGAGTATCTTACAAGTCGCGTTGCTTGAAACACAGCAAACTATAAGCAGGCACGTAGTACTTACTCGGGTGCGTTGTTTGGTTGCGTCATTCTGAGTCTTAAGCAATGTACTGCACAGATATCTGACTTCATTCATGGAGCGCTGTAGGGGTGTCTTCGATATTTTCGATATCTTTTTTTGTATTAATGCTCAATTTGTGAGACAAGCCACGAGACATCGAGCTCAGTACTTGGAAACATCGCAGCTGCTGTGGCATCACACATTAGTTGACCTGCAGCCAAGCGCCGCAGTGTTCTAGCCAGAAGTGTGATGTTCCGTATACCACCGCGCTTGAAACGGGCACTGGTAAATGGCCCAAGCTCGAGAACGTGCACTGTTCCACGTTCACTATAATGTGCGAACTCGCCCCCGTGACTCAGCGGTATGGTGCTCTGCTGCTCAGCGTGCGCCCACGTGTTTTATCCCTGGCATAGTGGCTGCAGTCTGAGGGCGACAGAATGCGAAAACTTCTGGTACCGTGGTTTGTGTACAGCCTATAACCTATAACCACCTATAACCTTAGGTGGTCGACATCAGTAGGAAGCGGTCCCGTAACTTTCACAGCCCGTGCATTGCTTAAGGACGTTAAAATCAATCAATCAATCAATCAATCAATCAATCAATCAATCAATCAATCAATCAATCAATCAATCAATCAATCAATCAATCAATCAATCAATCAGTTGTTGATATGTGCATGGAAAACGATTGCCCTTTAGGAACGTAAATGATGCAGGCTGAAGAACAGATACACATGGTTGTTACGCCATGAGCTCGACTAAGAGAGAAAAGAATCTTAGCAAAGTGATAAATTGGGAAGTTATGATACGAATAAGTAATGAGGAGCCTTCCGGGGAATGCGTTTCAGCCTATAGTGGACCACTGAAGTGACAATTCGACTACTATCACTGCTCATGTCACGACAAGAACAGCCCACTATGTCTTAACGAATCATTTTCTTATTGCAGTATATGTCTCAGCTTTCCAAATGCGGTGTTGCTATGAGGCGGTCAGCGCGCACGCACATACTTAAATGCTCTACAGCATTAATTACAGAGTCAAAAGGCAAGGTTGCGTAGCATCGCAGAATACACACGTCTCTGTGGAATCTTGCAGTAAATTCTATGTTAAGTACAGCTAAAATTGCCGCGCCAGAAGTCTCCTCCTATGCATACTCCACATACCTGTAAATATGACAGCTGGAGTATGCATACATATAAATTAATATATACACTGCGCATTTGCTATTTCGTATATGCTTTATCATATCAATTTGAACTACTTGCAGCTCTACTTGCCTTACTACAGCCCTACAACCCTACTTGCGGCACCTGCGGCTGCGAGGAGACGATTGAGCACCTCCTTTGTGACTGTCCGAGCTACAAAGTGAGAAGAACAGTGCTCGTAACCACGCTCGAAAAACTGGACAATCGCCTCTTTACAGAGGAGAAAGCTCTAGGACACTGGTCCAGACGGGCTTCGGCAGTCAAGGCCTTAAGGGCTTTGCTGAAGTTTTTAAGGACATGCGAACTGTGCGATCGCCTTTGAGTGTTGTAGCGCGTAGTATCGCGTTACTGCGTGAATTTCCTTTTATGCGAAGCATATTACGAGAGCTCAACCCAGCTCCTCAGGCGCGGCGGTGTCGCCTTGAACACCACGTGACACCGTGACGTCACGACAGAGGAGAAACAGGGCTCCAACTCGCGCCGTCGCTCGCGGCGTCGCGGCGGTATATAAGCAGCTGCGCTTGCCTCTGCTAGACACTCACGAGGTGAGATGCCTCCTGGAGACAGAGCTGCTCGTTGGAATGAGAAGCGAAGGTTGCGGCGTGCTACAGAGACTGTTTCTAGGTGGCTTTGCTACGGCGCAGCGACTACGCGCCCCGCATCGGACGCGGTGAGCGTCGAGCAACGCAGCGTTCGGCGCGACAACGAAATGTGCGCCTGAGCAAGCGCCGCACGCCTGAGCCGACGCCGACGACACCGGCTTTTCTGCGACAAGAGCTCCTGAACGCTGTCGCGTTAAAATAAAGGCTAGTATGCTTCGAATCCTGGGCATAACCTTAGCTAAGCCACAGCCAGTTTTTTTTTTCTCCTCTTCTTCTTCTTTCTCCTTTTATTCCCTTTACCCCTTTCCCCAGCACAGGGTAGCCAGCCGGTACTTACACTAGCTAACCTCCCTGTCTTTCCTCCTCTTTGTCTCTCTCTCTCTTGAACTACTTGTTTTAACAAAATGAATCAAGTAATAAAACGGAAGGCAAGAAAAAAAAGGGGGAGGGCATACAAACAGCACGCGAAGCAAAATGTTCCCACTCTCGCCTCAACCCTGCCACTCTATTACTCGTGCTTTTTTGTCGTGTGTGCTTTTTCGAGACACAAAGGACGAATTCAGTCGGCAGTGAAAAATTCTCGAGCCAGGCCGGTTGGCTTGTCGGTCGGCCTCGCTTTGTGCGTGTTTTTCACGGTCGTGGTCGCCCGCTGCCGATCCCCCTCGGCGATTACAGCGCGCGGGTCTCGCACGTACACACACGCGAGCGCTGGAATGTCGCGCTCAGATTTCCGCCGATACGGGAGGCCCGCTTAAATCGAGGCGATCCTATCGCAGGGAACGACTGACCGGACAAAAAGCCAAAGAGTGGGTGGCGAGGAAACCAAACAGCCACAGAAAGAGCAACATTTCGAATCTAATCTGATTTGCGAAGCGTCAGCGGACATCAGCAGGTGCGGGTTGGCCAAAGGCTTGAATGCCGTACTTTTTGTGTCCGAGCGCCGGTATCTATGCGTGCGTGTTTGCTGAGGGTCGTCCGTTTGCCCGAACTCTTTCGTCCTGAACGAAAAAAATAGGAAGGGGGGGGGGGGCGAGACGTCTTCTTTTCAGGATGACTGCGCAGCTAACTGCTTAATCCTTTGGGACGGCTGGCTAATTTACTGGCTGACCCAAAATAGTGGCTTGTAGAATGCTGCTTGACAGCGGGCGAAAGTCCACAATCGTCGCTCGTTTCCCCGACTTCCGTTTGACGGTACACTTCCGTCCGTATACCCGACCACCAGGGGACCACAACGCGTCCTTCGCTTGCGCACACGGGAATCCATGCTTCCGTGTGCGGCCGACTGGGCAGGATTGGCTTCGTTCGGTTTCTCTTTCGACTTCCCGAAAGGTCGTACAGTTGACTGTGTGGTCCGACTGTTCATCGTTCGCCCACTGCTCACCAAGGAAAGGAAGGGACGTCCCAACGGCATAATAATGTAGACGAGTGAGGGGGTCCGAGGGTTGCTGCGGACACCGGTCGACTTGCACACGCAATGTCGCGATGTCTATCGCCGCGTGTCTCTAACCTTGTCCCCCTCGCGTTTTCCATCCCGCAGGAGAGAGTTGCGTCTATACGTCTTTCTTTCCGCGTTTCGGCCCGCGAGTTGCGGCGGTCGCTTGGGCCGCGGTTGAAATGGATGCGAAGTGTCACGGCGTTCCTTGTTATCCCTGTGGCGACTTACTCGGGCCGGGCGGCGGATGTCCCCGTTCATTTGTGTTTATTTATTTCTTGCACGTTATTCTCATTCGGGCGGATTGTGTGGTCTTGCGCGAACGTTCGCGGGAGGTTGATTCAGTGCGCGTGTCACGCGGAACTTCGGCCCGCGTGCGATACACGTCCGATAGAGTTAAATTGGGCACCGTTTGTTCGCGGTGGCCCCGGCGCGGTAAATGTCGTTGCGCGCCCGCGGAGCAGATAAATGCGGACGTTTATCACGCAGCAGGCGCGCTCGTTGCGAAAGTCGCACAAGAACACATACAGCAGTTGTGGGTGGCGTTTTGGTAATGCGATTATTCAGGCAGTTTTTCGTTACGAGACACGCAAGCAAAAGAAATGTATCTGAGAAGTGAGTTGATTTACAACTCCTATGTATAGCTCAAGCAGCCTAAGTGTCCTCTGCATAGCGTCTCGACATCCTGTCTGTAATCAGCTGCTAATTTCTCTTGTGTTCGGCAGACAGCCTAGTGCTAATAACAGGGCAACGTCGTCACACAGGTGTTGATGGGAGTTTGATTTCAGTTAAATCTTTAGTGGATGATATTGGAAGCGTTGGCAACCTTCATAACCTACGTTTCATCAACATTTGATTTTACAACATGCGCCAGCGGCAGATGGTATACGCCCATTCCTCGCACCTCTATTGGCGTAGTGCGTACATGTTTGAAGGATAGCTCGCAAACCTATACAGGACGAAATAATGACACAGAACGATAGGATCAAGCGCAGACATTGAAGAAAATTTTTGATACTAGAACTCTAATGCTTACTGTTAAATATTCCCTTTAATTGGGGACAACTGTCGTGGTGGCCCATTGGATATGGCGTTGCGCTGCTGAGGTCGAGGGGGCAGGCTCGATCCCCGCTGCTGCGGCCAGATTTCCATGGGCGCGGAGTGCACAAACGCTCCTTTACTTCAATTTAAGTGACCGTTAAAGAGCTCAAAGTTAATCTGTTGTCCCCCACTACGACTTGCTTCACGATCAGATCGTAATTTTGGCCCACAAAACACCAGAATCTGATTTTGAGAAAATCGTCTACGGCTCTTAAACACTCTGCCTGAAGTTACAGCATATTCGTTGTCAACTGCTCGTGCTTGTCCGCCAAAAGTGCCATATAAGTATTTCGATTGCTTCGCTGTGTTTGCTTTGGCGCCGTAACAAAAGAGCAAGATGAATGATTCATAGAAAACATTTTAATGAGCAGAAAGGAGGAGAATGCCGCAAAAAGAAACAAAAGTAGGATAGAAATGCTGGCTGAAGGACATTTGTGCATGCGCCGTTGTCTTACCTCTACTTTTGTTGATAAAATCCATTTTTTGACAACTAAAAAGAATATGGAGCAAGAACATGTAGCCATCTCAAAGCTTCCCGTTTCCAACGTGCAGCTGCTTACTTAGCAGGTGAGTTACACAGAAGCAGATGACACAAACTTTATTTGTTTTCAAAGTTATCCACTGCTTGCTGCCATGTTCATGAATTCCGAAAAAGCCCCTAGGCCGTCCTAAAATGATGAAAGGGGCCAAAGGAGAGAGGTATCCTTCATCCAGTTAAACAGCCTCCGCTATCTTTTTCTTTCCTTTTACAGCAAAGCTCTTAAGGCCTAGTTCCCCCAGGATCGTGTCCGTATGTAGACACAAAATCCTAAAGATAGTGCAACTCAGCAATCATTTTTTCTGCGCACAACACGATACTGGAATAGCCTGCCCGCCAAAGTTGCCACTATTATCGACCCACTTGCATTCAAGCGACTCATCGGAAATATCTCTTTGTAATTTGTAGTATCTATCTTTACTCCACACTCCCTCATGCAATGTCTCAACAGAGACCTTTGAGGAAATGAATAAATAAATAAAAAATACCGGGCTGACCCGCGGCGGAGATGAAGCAGGCATTAAGCACTCCCCATATGTGAGCCGATCCCGAAGTTAGTGCAATGCGGGGCTGACACACGGCGGAGCTGCAGTTCGTAATTAAGGGGTCCTCATACACAGCTTCGCTGGTCATCCTTCTTCACAGAGTGGAAGGGCACTGAGTTTTCTTTCTTTCATTCTTTTTTTTGCCTTCCTAGGTGGAAAAACCAACGCGAGAATTAGGATACGGACACAAGAAAACCGAACGACACAAGCACCGACTACCACCTGATTTATTGAAGAAAAGCAAGAGGGGAGCGGAGGGTACTTAGAAAACATGCAAGGAGTAAGGACATTTCGTCCTTTTTTTAGTGGCGCCAGCATCAAGTGACACTCTTGTTTCTTGCGTAGTACTTCCGGTTCACCTCCTGAGGCGAACCGGGGAGCAAATTCAATATAAGTCAGAAAAATATAGAAAGAAGTATTGCTGCATAAAATGTATGGGTTTCCTTACTTATATGCTATGAGAGCTTAAGTTTAGTTACAGGTTGAGTTACTAAAGTGTCTAGAATAATTCGAAATAATTAGAAAGGACTGATTACCGCACACCAAAGCCCAGAATCGTTGTCATTACAGACTAGCCACGTGAGCGCGACTTTAACCAGCTGATTAACGAAAAACAATAGCCTCCGAGTTCGGTTGGTGCGTTGCGTTCACCTAAAATTAACCTAAAGAACAGCAACGCCGAGGTGCGAGTGCCACTGAGAGACACCTATATAAGTGAAAGATTAGGGTCGCCTACCATATTTTTTCGTACCAACTCGCCCAACTGTCCATATTAGTAAATATGTTTCTTTCCTTTTCTTTAAGAATAAGAACTGGTTCTGATGTCCTCAACAATTACTTTGATAAGGGTTTCTTGAAATATATAGGTGTTTGTAAGTGTCACGGGCTACTACTTTTTGCATAAGTGCCGCGGATAGAACTTGTGCCCATCTGAACAACTATCACGTTCAATACGCATTTTTAGACATACAGTGAGCGAGAGGCAGAGAATGATATATATTTTCTTCCACTGGACTGGAAAACTTTCTTATGGTCCTGCAGGACGCGCTTAGCGCGTAGCGGGCGTCTCCCACGTGAGGACCGACAGAGGGTATACCTGGCGGCTGCTTCGCGGGCCTGCTTGACGGCTCATTGCTGGTCGGCGAGTAGTGAGCTTCTGAGGAGCTTCTCCCACTTGTCCGAAGTGGAGTCGGGGAGAGCATTTCTGCACTCGCAGAGCATGTGTGCGAGTGTCACCGTGTCTCCGCACGAGGGGTACGTGTCACTGGGGTGTAATTTGGGGGGCTTTGGGTGTACGTGCGTCTGTAGTAAGCGTAGTGTTAGCGCATGCGGCCTGTTAGGTTTGGGGTGTGGTGGCGGAAAGATGCGGCGCCCCAGATAGAAGTGTTTTGTGAGTTCGCTGTACGGTATGAACGCGTCCCGGTTGCCGTCTCGCTCGACGAGGTGGAGTTTCCCGGAGACAGCAAAAAGTGCGAGATATGAAATAGATTGTTACAGATTGTGACCGCGGCCTCTCACAGCATCTGGCGTTTGCTACTGAGAGATGGCATCGAATTTATCGATGGTTAATTGCAGGTTAAAGCAAACGTAGGACAAATGAACCAGCGGAACAATTTGTTTATATCATGGTTCTTGCGAAAGTTTTGATACTTGCTTTTGTTTACCTAAACGCTTTCACAGATCTGCAAGAGTTCGCCTTTCTTTCATCGTGCTATTTTTCCATCTACGATTCGTTGCCATTGTATGAGCAACAGTAGTCAAACGAGGGATGTGTCTGAACGGAGCCGACATTTCGACAAAGTGACTCGCGAAGAAAAGCGTCCTTGCCGAAACGTTGGATCTAGCATTATACATCCCATGTTCTAGAGTTTTGATCACTTCAAGCCTCCATGTTACTGTGGACTTCTATCTCATTTGGATAGCAAGAGTATTCTCGTCTTAACAAGAGTGTTAATTTCGGATCGTTGCCGTTGAACGTCGACATTCTGAAGAAACGACGCAAACAGCAGGGCTATGGGAAGACGATCGTATTGTCGTCTTCCCCGTAGTCCTCTTGTCTGCGTTCTTCTTTCAGAATTTAGATGGCTTTAACAATTTCATTGCCTTTCTTCTTTTTTTTTCGAGCGCTTCACCAAATATTTGTTTATTGTGCAATTACAATATACATTCGCCGGTAGTTTCTCCTTCCAACTTGAGGTGCGTATACCGCAGCTTCTCTATTGTACTCGTCACCAGAAATCGCACTCTTAGAATATTGCTGCTGTAGCCGTATATAAACAGCTCCATTGACCATGCCTATCCAGACTTGCTTTACCGGCATTTTGGTATCAGGCCCCTAACTATGACTGTCAGCAACGTACCTCTACAGCGCTTACAAGAAACTCGATTACGTCCTACAAACTTCCCAGGTACTATCTCCGGACAAGAACGAATTTCAATTCTGCGAAGTTCTCTTTCTCAGAAGCCAGGTTCCCTTTGTAGCTTCGTATTACAGCCGCGTAGATAATAATTTCTTTCGTAAATCTTTCCTCAAACTTACGGGCTTCCGCAGGAGTGATTTGCTATGCGACAGGCCTCTAAGTGAATTAAAACCGAAATTGAGACTCGGAGTAGTGCCGCGACAGCCGCGAAAACACTGATGCATTGAACCGGCACTCTCGATGATCGTCCCATGAGTGAGCGTGCCCGCAGCTTCCCGCGCTCCCTCATCCTTATCCAGATGCGCTTGTCAACAGGCCGCCGAACGACGCGCGCGCCTGCGACACGGCCGCCTCCCATGCCGGGCCACTTCACCAAAACGCCGTCGCGACTGTCCCCGCGGTGACCAACGATGCGTGCGAAGGCGCCGCTCCCGATTCTTATTCGACGAGCACACGGCAAGGGCACAGGTCCCTGAAAACGCTGTCCAAGAGTTCCTTAGTAAAAAAAAAGAAAAAAGGAAGAGACAAGAAGCAGGGACGTGTCCCAAGACGAGACTCTTCTTCACCTCTTTGTGGACCCGCGGCGCGTCGTCGGCCGTCACGCCGCCAGCCCGCTCTCCCGTGCGGACACCGGTGAGGCACGCCGTTCCGGTAGAACAAGAAGAAGAAGAAGCACACAAGAGGCTCGAGTGCACGCACGGCATCGACAGCACCAGGTGCATTTCGCCGATAAGCATCTCTGCGGGCGCGCGCGGGCACCGTAGTCCCGAAAAGATCCCGGCGGGCCCCTTCGTAGATCGGGCGACCTGATAAAAAACCTCCTTACTTCGCTGGGTCGCTTTGGCGGTTTCTTCTTCCGCTTTTCTGTTTCGCCGTTCTTTCTCGTGTTTCGTTTCACGGCCGGGCCTGCCGACCTTCACGGGGCGCACGAGGAAGAGAGAAGCGAGAGCGAAGCACATAGTGGTCACGCAGAGCCAGATTTCAGCCGAGGCGGCCCCCGTCAGCGCGGTAGATGCCGTGCTTTGCCGGTGACGCGGTGGCTGTGGCGGCAAGACAAGGCAAGGCGTATGGCGTCCCATAGCTGTAACGCGGGCTACGGGCGCCAGTGGTGCTCCCCAATAGGTTCACCCTCTCCCTTCGCTCCTGTAGAAAGGGCAAAGGTCTGCCACGGCTCAGAACGGCGCGGAATTTCATCTTTTTATTGGGGTGATGCGATGTTTTTCTTTAATAAATATTTACGCTCCTAGCCAAGGCTTGTGATGCCGTGACCCCTCCCTGTCCAAACGGAGGTTCGGATGCAGAAAGACTGCCCAGCACTTCAAAGTGTGCGCGAATGCGGAATTTGAAAGAAAAGTAAGGAAGAGCCACTCCTTGCAATACTCCAGCGAAATTTCTGCGCGTTCGCATTCGGGCATCTGTCGTCATAAACATAGGGGCTCGAGGGGAGAGAGAGAGAGAGAAATAGCAGCCAGCACGCACCCTCTGCCGTCGTTTCGTTTTGATGAGTAAAGAAAACGTTGGGGATGTCTTTATCAAGGTAGTTGTAGATTTAAACGTCCCTTCATATCGCTGCATGCGCGCCGTGTAATCGTGTGGACGGCGGCTCCCAAATCTTGATCCTCACAGAAGCTGCGTGATTGCATTGCCTAGGGGGAGGTTGGTGTCGCACGTTTTATTCGCACATCGCAAAAAAAGAAATCCTTCTTTTTTTCCAACTTCTTTACTTTCCCAGAATTCTCCCTGCACTTTCCTGTGAAGAATGAAGCGTGGAGAAAGTATGAACATGAGCGAAAAGCTGCAGGTTTTGAAGACGAGTGATGTCTGTCGTGCTCTTGGGACTATGACGGCACGCAGGGAGCATCACTTTGAAAGACCTTTGAGTGGAGCTCTATTGATTCGTCAACTTTCTCCCGTGTACAGGCGGTGCGATGTGATTGTGCTCTGCGGTTATTGACATTGTGGGGGATACAAGTACAGAAGCCGCACATGGAGGAGCGAGTACTTATTCGTACCTTTCGTCGCTCTTGATCAAGTTCAAGGTCATACTTTGGTACAGGGCGCAGAGCCCGGTTCCACATCGAGAAAGCTATGACCGTTTCAAATTTGTTTTTTCAATCGATTGCACAAGTTGGACGCTTCTGCTTCTTTGAATATTCGTCATCGCTTGAACCAGCAGGAATGCTTTCTCAACCCCAGATGTCGGACTTAGTTGACATTTCGGCTAAACTGCTCTTAGAACCCCGTTCTTCCTTCTTTTTTTTCTTCTTCTTTCTTTCCTAGTGATAGCTTGGAATACAAGCCGAAATGCAAAGAACACATGGACTAGACAATAATGTGGGCTTCTGGTTCATATCCTAGACCTAATTATCAACAGCCTGTCGTATAAGATGTATGCTTTCCCATCGAAGCTAACGAAACACGGCGTTATTATCTACGGTCTGCGCAACCCTTTTGAAAGCTTGGAAAATGGTAGGAAGATGTTGTGATGCTCCACTTGCCAAATATTTTGCGAGCGTTATGTGTCTGATAACCTTACAAATAATACCCAAGCTCGATGCTATGTAACTAAGTACAACACAGCAAGAGCGCGTAGTCCGAATATAGGTCATGGCTTCGCGGTTCACGATGTGCGCAAAGCTGGAGTTGTGTGCAAATGCAAATAAAAATTAAAAAAAATGAAGTCTGCGAAGATTGTGCTCCTTCCGGCCTTCATTTTACTAATGGTCTATTGTGAATTGTGAATAGAAGTACAAAACTAACAGCAATAGAAAAAATATATACATTTAAGCTTGAAGTAACGAAACGAAAACACATGGGGAGACAACTGTCTTTCAGACACCCACGGAGCTCGTTCGGATGCTACCGCAGTCTCATCTTTCCGTGACCGTCGCTTTCGAACCTCGGGTCGCGTAGTATGGTCACCCTCCCCAGCCCGTCCCCTCTCCCCTTCCGCCCTCCTATCCTGCCCCGAGTCGAGGAATTCGTTTAGCCTACTTTAGGTCCTCGCGTAATGAATGGTTTTGCTCCGGCGGGCAAGCAACGACGGTTGCTCCTCGCGCTGCTAAGCCTAAGACGCGCGGCGCTGTCAGCCCGCCGCAGCAGACAGGTGGTCTCACCGGGCGCACGAGAGGGCTGGCTCCTCGGAAACACCAGACACGCGATGCAGCTAGCGCCTGACCATCGCGTAAGTGCGTTTAAGAACGCCCCCGAAACAAGAGCATGCACATCTCAGTGTCGGGGCGCGTTGTTTTGTTTCTCTCGCAGTCCTGACAAAGTGGCGGGGTCGAAACGAGCCGGGCTCGTGTTCCCTCCGGGTAACTCACGCTTCCGTTCCTAATCCTCTCCGGCGATCTCTATCGCCCGGACGCCCCGCGACGGCGCGCCACGCGATATTGCTCGTTCGGTCTTCCGAGTAACGACCGGACGCGCATTAACCGGACGAGCCTCATTCCCCCGCAAAGGCCACCACCGTGTGACCACCCCGTAATCGTAGGGCGCTTTGGGAGGCGAGGTACAGCAATAAGAGGTGGCCTCGTTAGCTTTCGTCAAAGTGTGTCGCTCTCCCTGTCACTCTTTTGGAAATTGACACTGAAAATCATGGCAGGAAGAGTGGCTTACAAAGGACTCGCTGGGGGCCTAGGTAGGGTATACTTTCCGTAATTAATGAGTGCTAAAAAACAAGCACAATACTAGTGCAGTGATTGTCCCGTGTCCGCTATCCTTTCGTTGTGCTGCGTTCTTTTTTATAGCGCTCTTTAATTGCGCCGAATGTCAAGAAGAAAGTATGAGGTACCTAATAGGTTCAAGACCAAGGTCCGAATTCACAAGGCCTCCTTGCGCTGAAATATTTCGTTGGATAAAATTTCAGCCAATCTGGATGCAGGGCATATTATTAGAGAAGGTGGCCCGCCAATGGCAAGGGGCCCTTCCGAAAGAAATGCTTTGTGAATTGCGTCTTCATTTTATTAATGAAAATGAGCCTCTAAATTAGTAAACATATATTAGAAGGCGCAGTGACCTCTAAACGTCCTTTTTGCTGACATGAGCCCACAGATATTGTGCGTATGTGGAAGTGAGATGAAAATTACAGTTTAAATAAACTAGTGGTATGGAATATAGGCAAAAAAACTAGCATTAGCTTTTTTTTTTGTACGCAACAGAGAGCCGGTAACGCAGGTTAAAATTAAAAAAAACTAAATTATGGGGTTTTACGTGCCAAAACCACTTTCTGATTATGAGGCACGCCGTAGTGGAGGACTCCGGAAATTTTGACTACCTGGGGTTCTTTAACGTGCACCCAAATCTAAGTACACGGGTGTTTTCGCATATCGCCCCCATTTAAATGCGGCCACCGTGGCCGGGATTCGATCCCGCGACCTCGTGCTCAGCAGCCCAACACCATAGCCACTTAACGCAGGTTAATGACGCTATTTGCATAAAACGCATTGCGCAGGTCGCCAAAACAAATTTTAGCGTTTTCTAGTATAGGCACGAGACACCGATGTAGTAATTGGTTTAGGCTTCTGTAAGAAAAATCAAAAGAAGGAAGATGTTTGGCAGCATGAAATTAGACATCTACTAAGCACCGTATAATGAAATGAAGTATTTTCGTCTTTGTTTTTGTGGTAGGGTGGAACAAAATGTGTTAACTTAGCACAGACGGACGTTCTAAGCATCAGTTAAAATATCTAGATATATCTAGCATTCAACAATAAATATCCTACGCACTCTTAGTAAACCACATACAAATGCTTAGGCCTTAAAAGTCAAGGTGACCTTAGAACGTAGTTAATTACTGGTCTTCTTCATAACTTGTTTTGTTTAAACCTGGTGTTTCCTTCAAGAGACTCGAAAATACAGCAGTGATTTTGTTCCCCACTGCGTATCTTTCTGGGTTTTGCAGGTGGTGTAGCTTGTATACGAGAAAGTCGACGCGGTTTTGAATGTGTCTGCACATAAATGGCCAATGCCTTTAACGCTGGCTTCCCCGCAATACTGATCTTTATGCACAGGGGATCAATTTTCTTATTATTGTCGGTTTCTATCTGTGTATGGGCTGGTAAACAAAAATTACATTAATATTTTTATAGTCGCGGTAAATACTGTCGTACATAAATAACAAGTATGCATCATCTGTCATCGAACCTGGGGCCTCTCACGTTTCAGGACAGCGTCCAATTTATTGCTCCAGCATGTCGTTGGTGAGGTTGTTGCAAGCAGTAAAACTATTTATTGACTGGTAATGCATCGGGCACTGTGCGCATAATTTGTTGGAAGTTGAAGGTGGCTGGATCGTTAAAGGGGATGTGTCGCGCTGAGAATGGTACAGCGCTAATGACCAATTGTTAACCATCTTATTTCAAACTTGGGGGCTTTCTCATTCAATCACACACACGTGATTGTAATTGGTACGATGCGTAAGGAACTGTTATTCTTTGAAAAATAAGTGTATATCTTCATCGAGTGCAATGCCAAAGGCCCATAACACTGACGGCAAGTGGCAAAACAGAGCATTTATTTTGGTAACTATACTGGAAGGCATCTGGGGCCGAATTACTTGACAAAGCATGTCCGCTTCATTTATACTTAGTTTGATCATATGGTACTTAGTATATGTCTAATTTTATGCTTCCACGCACCTTCGTTCTTTTGATTTCTCTGACAGAAGCCTAAACCAATAACTGTATCGGGGTTTCGTGCCTGCTAGTAAACACGAACATTTGTTTTGGCGACGTGTGCAACGCGTTTTATGCAAATAGCGCCATTAACACACACACACACACACACGCACACGCGCACGCACGCACACACACACACACACGCACACACACACACTCACACACACACACACACACACACACACACTCACACACACACACACACACACACACACACACACACACACACACACACACACACACACACACACACAACTTTGTTGAGTCAAAAGGCAGCCTTCTATAATGCACTCACTCTTTCCTTGCCTTAACAGCGGCCCTGATCTTGCGAAGACTGCCTGATGGTGTTTATACAGTGAATATCATGTGACTCGCGCCTCCTCCGCGCTGCTGGGCGGAGGGGTGTTGTAGTTCAAGGGCAGAAGGGAGCACCCGTGAGGGACGCCGTTCGAAGTCAGGCACATTCCGGCGCGGGTCCTACCTTCGGTGAAAAGCGCACGCGTTTACATTTCACTGCGGAAGACAGAAGACGCACGGCTCCTCGTCAGCGGCGGCATGTTCGGGCGCGTCTGCCAGATGCCCTCGATCTGATAAGGCGCTCCCCTTCTTTGCCCCGTTAGGGCAACGAGACGATCGCGTGCTACCGGCTCGTTACCACGCTTCGCCATAGAGAACGCCAGGCGTGTTCGAGGAGTGTGTGCGCCTCTCGGGGAGAAGAAACGAGAATTAGGTCGCCAGACTCTCTGATGTTATATAGGTGGCTTCCCCGCCCGCGCGTCGCTCTTACCGAGAAGCGAACCTGGAGGGGAGTTCGGGGTCGCCGGCACTTGAAACGTATATCGCAGAGGGTGTAATAGCGCAATAAAATAAAAAAAGAAAAATCTATTCTGCACATGGCGCTTCGAGTCGTTTACGTGAGTCGTTTTACGCATGTGCGCTTCGAATTTTAAACCGGTGTCATAAAGCCGCGATCGTAAATTGTGTAGGCTTAACGGTAGCAAGAAGGCAAGTCCGGTCCACGGGCGAAGGATTGCGTCCAGTCTTTCTTGCTTTCATAAATAAAGGAACAAGTCTGAGTTACACTCCTTTGCCGTGTTTCGGGGACATTCGTAATCGTGATCGTATTCGTGAAATGTCTCAAACTTCATGGCGTCTTTGGCTGCGCTCGGAAATCATCGATGAGCTGCATGGCAGGATGTGATTTGCAATGTTATCCTAAAATCAACCGCAGATTTCAGAATCCAAGAATAGCGCTTCTTAAAGCCAATGAGATCAGTAATAGTAACAAAATCAGCGCGTTTCAGTGACGTTTGGCTGCCATCGTTTAGAGTAGGTAGAATGGACTACAAAAGTGGGCAAGCGTTCGTTCCTCCGCGCCGGTTGTTTACCTGTAGCGAGACTGGATTCACTTGTCACTCGAAGCGAATACGCCTTCTCGTGAGGTTTAAGGACGCATACTCCAATCTTTGTCGCTAACAGATGAGTTGTCGACAGTGGTTCAGAGAAAGAGAGAGAGAGAGAGAGAGAGAGAGAGAGAGAGAGAGAGAGAGAGAGAGGGGGGGGGGGGGGGTAAATGAAAACCAGGAAGGTAAACCAGGTCTGAGCCCACTTGACTACCCAGCACTGGGTGAATGGTAGGAAAAAATTAAGAGAAGCAAAGAAAGTGCAGCGTTCATGTCACCGATATTGGGGAAATTTTCAGTGCTGTGTCACAGACGGCTACTCAGTTAGGTTACCTTCAGTAATCGCAGAAGTGCTTTTGTAGCCTTCCACAGCTGTACTAGGTGAGGCAATAGTCTCACAATCTTGTTGAACGAGAAAGGTTTTTTATCGAGCAGGTTGAGAGCGGCGCAGAGGGCAAGCCTTTCATTTTCGAAGGACGCACGGTAGCACAGACGGTGTTGTATAGTTTCTGAGTTTCTAGTTTCTGAGTATAAATCATCAGGAATCTCTTTTGATTTATAGTCAGCTATTGGAGCTGGTGCTTATATCTGTGGTGCAGAGACAGCATTGCTTAATTCCCTTGAGGGTAAGAAAGGGCGCCCAAGAATTAAGCCACCTTTTCCTGCGTTTAAGGGTCTTTATGACAAGCCGACAAATATAAATAATGCACAAACTTATGCTTCGGTGCTAGCAATATTGCAGCATGGTGGTGAATGGTTTAAAAAGCTAGGTACTGAGAAAAGTGGTGGCGCTAAGTTAGTCTGTGTCTCTGCATGTGCAGAAGCAGAGAGTTGTTGAAATAGGTTTGGGTATGCTGTTTAAAGAGCTTTTAGACATGTTTGGAGGAATGACAGGTGTTGCATTCGGCGTTATCACTCCTTTCAGTCAGAATTGAGTATACATTGGTGAAGGCAAGGACCAGGCATAAGCGGCAAAGTACATTTTCTTCGCTTCGGGGACGACCTGGTAACCAGTGCAGTTACATAGAAGGGTGGAGGAGTGAAGGCGACCGGCGGTGAATAAAGACACGTGTGTGCCACTTTTGTAATGTCAAATCAGCAACAAGCACCTGCTAAACAGATTTGGCATTGCAAGGCATAGTATAGAACAGAATAGCAAAGGCGAACGTGAGATATAGGCGTTCTACCTACCATCCGCTTTCTAGCTGCTTGCCTCGTGTATACACTGCCTGAAAATGGCAATCTCGTACCAACTAGCTCAGCTTCTTTTGCCTAGACAGAGGTAAGTTGCGTGGGGAACACAATTATCCGCATAGCGAACAAGCCATGGATGTGGTTGATAATTGTGGAGGCTGTTCGACGCGGCGTCACTTTAATTCCGGCTGCAGAGTTCTACTTTAGTCTTTAGATCTGTCCTGTTGCAGCGTCCTGTTGCTCTCCTTTCCTCTTTCCTTTTTCCTCCTCTCCTTCCTACCTTCTATTTCTGTGTTGCTGTCATCTCCCTTCAGAAGAGTAGGCAGGCGTTGTGCCCCTTCCGGTGGCAGTTGCCAGCCTGCTCCTCGCTTTCCCTTTCCTAATTCCTGTGTATATGTGTTCAAAACAAATAATAATAATAATAATAATAATAATAATAATAATAATAATAATAATAATAATAATAATAATAATAATAATAAGTTGAGTAGCGATAATGCTTTAGGGTTTTTTTCTCCTACAGATGTACGAGAACTATAGGTGACACTTGGAATTTTCGTAGAATAAATTTGCCGCAGTTATTTTTATTATGATTATTTTTGAGAAATCCACACAATAGGATGCTTCACATTTGGCGTCAAGTGTCCTGAGCCGAAGCGAGTGAAGCCTGCCTTTTATGACAGCGAACACAAAACGTCGCCTTCAGAAATATCGCAGATGAGCGCGTGACCAAATTTACACATTGGGCAATTCATATTCAGAAGCAAAAATAATAAACAAATATTGGAAAAAGAGACAGTGCGCCAGATGAACGTAGCACGTTTTGCTACAGACATAATGAAACGAGCAGGCTCTTCTTAGTTCATCCGATGCGCGGCTCGTTTAGCTCTAGACTCCTTGAGGCGGATTCCTTGAAACTCAGAAAGCACGGGTGCGAGTGCTTGACAGACCTCACGCTTCTGATTTTTTAAATATTATTTCATTCTTATTCCACTGAGCCCGCGACACGAGTATGCATTATTTAGTCAATTGGGTGGTAGCAAAAGGCGTTTCATTTGAAAAACAACTCATGAGGAATAGTCGTAACCCGCGGGAATATATTTCGGCTAGTTGTATCTGCGCGCCCTTTCACGTTCCAGCGTGGATGCTTCCCCCCTACACATCGGACCAAAACACAAATAGTAGGCGCAGTGTCTCGAAAACAGATCTGATTTTAAATTTTTTATATGCGCACGCATTTGAGTTTTGGTATCGCTAGTCAAATAAAGAATCCCTTCGTTTTTCGTGGAGGAGAGGGTGAGAAAAATTGACATTATCTGAAGAGTGCTGCGTGGATATGTTTGCCTGGGCGTACGCATTGTCTCCTTCTCCAAATGAGATTGGTGATGCATACCCCCCCCCCCCCCTCCCAACACACACACGCACAATTTTTCGGGGAAGTTCATTGTTTAATTCAAATGTAATTGTCGGTTAGCAGCTTGTAACCGATGGACGTAGGTGATAATATTCCTTTGTGGGGCGAAACACCCCGAAATTACTGAAAAGATTGGGAGGAATGGCACGTAGTGGATGGCTCCAGATTATTTGCAACCATCCCGGGTTCCATAACGTGCACCCAAAGCACGCTACACTGGTTTTCTTGTCTTTCGCTTTTATCGAAATTCGGTGCTATGGCCTGGAATCGGCCCGCGACCTCGTACTCTGATAGCATTGTAGATTCAGGAAGAAATGAGTTCGTTGTCATTTATAGACTTCTGCATTTCAGAAGGTGTATATAGCGATCTTTCTTTCCTTTCATCGTAGCCGCCTTTGCGTGGTTGCTAAGTGGAACTTTATTATACGTTTAACATTGTAGCAGCTTATACTAAATTTAAGCTCGTGAGAAATCGTAAGCAAGCTTCCGAAAGGTCGAATACGGAAAGCTTGTTGGACTTAGGTTACTTTTATTCGCGCGTTCGACCTTTGTGGTCCACTTACGCAATTTCTAGTTATCAAGGAATAACGGGAGATAGTATTCATGTAGTGGGAGACCACGCGCTTGTTGCTGTCGGCAACTCCCATGCCACGTGGACGAGGGAAGACCTTTCACCGTGTTCTTTATTACGTGTATCTATGGCATAAGTGCTCTGCTCCCGGCCCTTCAGGGGCAACAGATCGATGATATGGACCCGGCCCGTGCGCGTCGATGACGGTACTGGTGGCCAAAATAAACTTTGGGGTCACGTAATCTCACGATGTGAATGGCTGTGCGAATTGCGACACTCGCGGCTTCCGAGATATCAGCCGCAGAAGCCTGTCGCGCGAGTTGATCGCCGAAAGAAAAACAGAAGCGATAGTGCAGCCTCCAGCTAGATTCACATCGAGTAGTCAAACTGCCTGCTTTTCCGCGTGGACTCAGACCTATGTGACTTTTCGTGATTCGGGACTCAGACCTATGTGACTATGTGACTCTTATTACCCGCGTGTCTATCGACCAGGTGGATTCAATTACCAAGGGGACAGGATGGGGAGGGGGGGGGGAGGGGGTGTGACACTGCGACGGTCTGCTCACATGCACTTCTCCCCTAGCCTAATGTGTTCCCTAACACAATTATTTGCTAGAAACTTCCCCCAGCTAGCCGATTTCTGCGGCATTCGCTTGCTTATACGTTGAAGGTCCTAAACGTTGAAGAAAATAGTGGTTAAGAATTACTTTCCATTGTTTCACACCGGGAAACAGCTAAAGATTTGATACAGCAGATATCCCACAATCAGCGTCAAAGCCATCAGAACTCAATCATTGTGGTAAGAATGAAGGTTTATTGCCACAAGACCGCGGAAGTTTGCAGCTAAAAACAAAGGTTTTCTTGGATCCAAAGACTTGCAAAACGACAGCCATCGTTGCGATGCGAGTTTGTCCATGCAACGCCGAATTTTCTTTTGAGTTCGTCTGGCCAACCTCAAGTCATGTACCGACTTCGTGCGCCTATATCTTCGCTCTGCACGGCGACGTATTGCACGACGCTTCTCTAATTCACTGTTGTATTCGGGGCGTGCAGATGTTCTGGAAAGCGAATGCATGTCAGCCTCTAGTGCAACCTTTATAGTGTGCTCTAGGCTAGAGGAAAAGCCCTCGCGACAGCCGTCTTCCACGATTGATTTGAACGTCGGCTGGCCCAATCTGTACGTGTAACGATGACCTCCTACGTGTCAACTGTTGTAGACACGCAAAATGATGATTTTATAATGTGTGATATAAGAAGCAACAATAATATTTGAGTGTCTGCGAACACTTTCCGAACAGAAAGATAGACTGCCGGAAATATGTTGCTCCAGATAAATTTTTGAAATATTGAATTTGGCGACCATCCCGCATCAATGCACTATCTTCAAATCCCGCAAATGAGACAGCATTTCTCGTCAGCTACTGGGGTGTCTGGTTATTTCCCGTCCAAGCTCAGGTTCCGGTTTTATTTGGTTCCCTCGAAACAATTAATGACAGCCTCGCAATCAGAAAACCACAAGGAAAAGCAATAAAACACCCGATACGGAGCGGGAGGACGCGTACATGACTATTAACTTGCAGCACTTTCAAGTATAACTCCTCTCGAAAACCGTCATTCTGTGATAAACGCCATGCGCAACGAAATAGTTCACTGTCACCGACGCGTTCGGCTTGGGAGGCCAGAGTGCAGGCTCGCATAACTCACAGCGCGCATCGCCGTTCGAGACTCTTTTCATTGGTGCCAGCGGCCTTTTCGTAAAAGCACGCGCCGTGGCTCCTGTCAGCTCCGTCCGAAACACACGCCGCGCTCGGTCGACTTGGCTATTCAATGCCGATCACGTACCAAGAAAAAGAAAAAGAAAGGAGTAATGCTTTGAGTCTGTTTTACTTCTTTCACGGAGGCGTGACAGCTGACACCGCGCGCACGCGCGTCCAGACACGTATGGGCAGGCAGGCAGGTATCTATAGGCACGCGCGGAGGGCGTGCCCATCGAAAAGCTCTCAACAAAGACAATCCATTCAACTGCACATAGTAGTCTCTCGAAACCGGTTATCGCCGCAGCGATGCTTGCAGATTTTTACCCCACGCTCAGTGCAGTCAAAAAACGAATAAACTTACAAGCACGCGTGAGAAGCCTTTGACAACTTGCTCGAAACGTGCGCACTTTTTCTTTCACCTGCCTGTCAGTACAGAGTTCTTAAGGGCCGAGTCTTGGCCACGGAGAGCGCGTGGCTGAACGTTGAGTGCGCTGTGCTTGCTGACGGCGGAAAACAGGAGGGCACTTTCGCCTTCCCTCTGAAAGGGTTGTGATCGCTTTTAGCGATGTGGTTATGGCGGCGCCAGGTGTTTCCCCAAGCAAACATGATCGACGCGTTCGCAGCCTCGTGAAGAGGAGGCATGCGGGCAAACGGCACGCGGCGCGAAAACGCACGTTGTTCGTTTGCGCGGTTCGTGTATCGTGCTTTTGCGGCTTCCGTTCTTGTGTAGAGAAAATTGGGCGCCGTCGTCTGCAGACGTGTATACATGTGAATGGAGTATTCCATAATCCTTTAAGGTCCACATTTCAATCGACATGCTATTGAATGCCGTACCGTGGGGGAAGGTGTTGAGTTCTGACGGCGAAACATACCGCAAACTGTCTTTGCAATCGAACGAATGTTATATGCGGGCAGCATGATACTCTATGTATTTGGCGGTGAATAGAGTGGAGATCGCCCGCTGTAATGGCATGCCACTCTATAATCGATTCATAAGTATTTCCTTCTCTTTCTTTTCCCCCTGCGTTCGTGGGCCTGACATCACCTCCTACTAATTTCAAAGAGTAACGAGGAAGCCATCATGGGTGTTTTTTGCCAATAGGTGACAGCTTTCTGCTAGCGAGCGTCCTTAAGAGAGATATAGGCAATGCGGCCATTCGAAGAGGCGAAGTTTTGAGAAGCCTTCTTTACTAAACGGGCATTGTGCTAACTGCAAAAGAAAAAATAAGACTTTGTGCTATCTTAAGGAGTGGGCGGACAGACGTAGAAAACAGACAAAACAAGAACTGTCAAAGAAAGGAAGGAAAATAAAGGAGAGAGATGTCGATTAGAGGGATGTTGAGAGATGAGAGAGATGTCGAAACTTGATGCCCTCGTTTCTGGGCTCATTTAGTGCGGCAGGAGGAGCATCTTACAGCGGATAATGCGGCATCCGCTCAATAACAACTTATTTCTATGCGTTCAAAGTCGAGCGGCTGTGTCCTCCAAGAAACATGTAAGGAAGCCACCATCCTCAAAGCCTGTGTGGCGTACGGGACGTCGCACACATTTGTCCTTGCTTTTTTTACTTTTGATATATGATCAGAATGAAGCTGAGAATGACGATGTGGCCAGACGACAGCGTCATAACCGAAAGTACGCACAGATGGACAGAAGGACGAAGAGGGAAAATTAAATTTGAAGCTCTCAAAGAAGTACCGATGGACATCTCCGAAGTTGTAGAAACTGTACCACGCACTTCTACCGCGTATAGTAAGTATCAAGGTTGTGGAACACTAATTAGGAGGTATTTTAATTCGATGCTCAAGTTCGTATCGGGATTTCATACCACGCGCTATCGACCTTATCGTGACATCATAACACAGAGCAAGACTTGCTGTTGTTGTGGAGCAGTAAGACTTGGTATGATGATGTTGCTCACGAAGAGAGAGAGAGAGAGAGAAAAGGCAGAGAGTTAAACCACATGAGAGTATGCGGTTTGCTACCCTGTACTGGGGTGGAGGAAATAAGGAGTGGAAAGAGAGCAACAGCGCTGCGCGCGTTTCTTTAAATTGTCTGGCTCTACGTGCTAAAATCACGATATGGTTATGAGGCACACTATTAATAATTTTGACCGCTTGAGGTTCTTTAGCGCGCTCCTAGTGGGTCGGTACACAAGCGTTTTCCATATCGCCTCCCATCGGAATGAATGAATCGGAGTGCGGCCACCGCGGCCGAGAGAAAACCTGCGAACTCGAGCTCAGCAGCCCAAAGTAACCATGGGAGATAGAGAATCGGAGAGATAGCGGGTGAGCGAATGACGTCACGGCGCATCCAAATGACGTCCGGTGCGTGACGTCACATCGCATCTACCTCTTGAGTACCGAAATCGAAGCTCGCCAATTTCACAAAGCTTTTTGTTCGTATGCGCTGTTTGCCGTTGTTGTCGCCTTCGTTATTGATATGTTAAGCGTCACAATTCCTTGCTACCTTACCTAATTTTAGCGTAAGAACTTTTTTTTCGGTGCAGGCTCCAGTTCGTAGACAGATGTAATTATGTTAATTTACTTAGAGCGGCCCCAACGCTTGCCAGCATGTTTTCTTGGGTTTGATGATTTGAACCTTCATCTAACGCAAGGAAATAAGTAAAAAGTGGTATGCTCTTGATAAGTAAGAAATGTCATGTCGATACACCTTGCTGTCGTGGGAAAATGCAGGGATGCTAATCAGAGATGACGACGCAGTGTACGCATGCGCAGTGTCATGTTGCTAGAGTGACTTATTGAGACAGTCTATAAAGGAGGTCGCTTTTTTTTTCCCCAGGGCTTAAATTTCTTTCATTCAGCAGTCACTTCTCAACGTTCGTTGAACATTTCAATGCTTGAGTGTGTCGATGTCTGTGAAATGTTCTCCTTCAATGCATGCCTTTTATGTGCAACGCAGAAGAAGATGACGAATTTGTGTTAGCTCTTGAAAGTGTCTGTGTGTAATTTTATCACATAAACCAGCCAACCGAGAAAACAAGCGTTGGCCTGCTGTGGTTGCTTAGTAGCTACGATGTTGGGCTGCTAAGCACGGGGTCGCGGGAACGAATCCCGGCCATGGCGGCCGCATCTCGATGGGTGCGAAAACACCCGTATACTTAGATTTAGGTGCACGTTAAAAAACTCCAGGTGGTCAAAATTTCCGGAGTACCTCACCATGGCGTGCCGCACAATCAGATCGTGGTTTTGGCACGTAAAACCCCACAATTGTTTTTTAACAAGCGGCGGAATTCACAAAGCTTTTTGTTCGTAAGTGCTCTTTTCCATGGGGCTACTGGTTTGCCTAATATTAGGCCCAAAGTTGCAGTTGGCTGGCATCTTCTGCTACGAACAGTTCTAGTGCACAAGCTTTTTTTTTTGTATATACGCGGCAAAGATTTGCGTAGCGCCTTTACATTCTCAAAGATATTTTCAAGGAACGGCTGTAGTAACATCGCCACTATTCGAATATCGGCAATACGTTAAGGTATAAAATTTTGTAAACAGGGATGAAGTACCTCAGAAAGGCTTCATCCCTGTTTACAAAATTTTATACCACAGTGTGCTATTCCATCTGTCAGCCCCTTTCTTGTTTTTGGCAATACGTTAAGGTGTTTGAGATCGCCATAAACAGCAACTTGACAGTTTACAATAGAATTCAAAGTGTAATCAATTAGACATCTGAATTATTTTATGTATTATACCACTTCAATTGCATAGACGAGATCCAGGTATTTTTTTTTTTGTAAAGGTTGCTTTAGACAGCTTCTAGCGGCACAGAAGAATAAAGTTAAAAAATGAACGTTTTGCAGGCAGTTATACAAAGAAAGTTCTGAGTTTGATACCCGTGCGGACCAAATGCGATAGTCCACTCACGACCATTTCTCCGCCCCTGCGTTTCACACTAACAGTAGAAAATTATAGCTTACAGAGAGAAGCAAGAATGACTAACTTTCAGGTCTTCTTGTTGAGGTGGTGCAGACATCACCATCATCATAAACACCACCACTACCACCACCACCACCACCACCACCACCATCACCACCACCACCACCACCACCACCACCACCACCACCACCACCACCACCACCAACAACAACAACAACAACAACAACAACAACAACAACAACAACAACAACAACAACAACAACAACAACAACAACAACAACAACAACAACAACAACAACAACAAAGGAGTTCTAGTAGAATGGTATAAGAGAAAACCTAAACATTTCTTCGTAGTTAAACATCAGTCCCACAATCAATAGGGGCAGCGATACCTTGAGGTGCAACTGTCACATTCCTCACGTAGCATCAAGGTTCAGCCAAGAAATCCAAGAAAATTCTACTTTTCTCGACGTTTGGCAGTCGGCTGCACGCTGCGGATAATTTGTTTCTGGTTCCATTGTAGGCACGCAGACGCAAAATCTCAACCTCATGGTCTTAGTTATGTTCTAGACAGTGAAGAAAGACATCCGGTGAAAACAAGAAGCCACTATTTAATCGCACATCTCCAGACATATTGACGTCGCGAGAGAATGACTATGATTTAAGAAATGCGTAAATTATTTAAACGGAAGCGGAACAATGTTTGCATGTCCTGTTTACATAGACATGGAAATGGTTTTATGCACAGGTGCTCGCTCCCTAACACAGCACGTGCAGGGTCTGTAGTAAGCAGACAGAGCTGATTGAAAGCATAAGCTTGTTTCCGGGTTGGCGCACCCTACAAAATAAAGAAAACAGGCAACGCCTCCGACTAAAGCGACTAAAAAAATGAACGGCCACTTCTCACGGCACCAACGTCCAATCAACATATCCTCTATATTTTACTCCGTGCACGTTTTTGTGAACTAGCAGAAATTTTGTATGGGCAGCATTCAATACTGCGTGCAAGGATCTACTCTTGTGTTGTTTTTCACGCAGTAACTCCACAGACAGATGCTGTTCTGGTAACGCGTGCCTTAATGGCACCTATACAGTGAGCCCGGACTAGGCCTACTGTACAGCAGGCTATGCCTGAGTTCAATAACGATATATCACTCTGCTATTTTTTTTCTTTCTGCCTCCCCTCTTCTTTTCTTTTTTTCTTTTGCTTTTCCAACGTTTCTTAGTCGCTGGCGTTTATTCCTGATGTTTGGGATAGCCAGCTCTCCGGTGAGCTATTCTCTCATATGTCTAATCAACTACAACGATTCCCTAGGCAACGAACACGTACGGCGATGTAAAGGCAAAACTGATAGTAGACGAAATGACCCTTAAATCACCGCGATATAACGAATCCTTTGTTCAGCGCCCATCTATTTCTTATTGATGCAGGTGCGCATGTGGCCATATTAACTACATAGTCAGTAATGCTGTCAGAGAATAACCAGTCGAGAGGTGCACCTGTCCTTTGTCATCGTTTTCTTTTTTTCCCCGTTTTTCATGTGGTGTTCGCGCTTTGAGATAATGTCAAGTACACCCCATCTATATGCCAATGGAAGAATCGTCGAAAAAAAAAAGTATTTAAGTTAAGCAAAGAGGAAGAACCAAGAGATATCGAAGAGGTGACGCGGATAACGCAGAAAGAGGAAGTCGACAGAGTCAAATCGACCGCAGTCGAGCACAAAGCCCCCAAAACCCCGGGGGCACCAATCACGTGGGCAGATCTCCCTGAAGGCTCTTCCGCGAAGTCCCAGCCGAAAGTGCGTCGTCAGCGCCCAGCCGACCGCGAAGGTCAGTGAACGCGAAACCGAGGAAGTGCAAGGGAAGTCTTACATCATTGCCTGGCCCCACGCGAGACTTGACTACTTCTTTCAATCACCTGTAACGGCAGCCTCCTTCCACTTGCGCCTGTCGGCTGGGTTGGCTCGACGCGCGCTGTGCCTTCCCGCTTATGCCATCCAATCTGCATTAAAGCAAAAAAGAAACAGCACGCGCCTCGCTTGCTGTCTGCGCTAAATACGATACCAGAAGACCGCGGTCCCGTTAACGAAAACGGCGCAAGAAAAATTCTCTATGCGAATGCACCAATGCTGTCGTAGTGGAGCCCACTAAAAAAAATAGAAATGAACGAAACACAACGAAGAATGCAGACCTATGGGCCCCGGGGCGAGTGTGTTTCCTGCGGAGCGTTATCTGCGGCCTCCCCTCGGTCTCCCGAGAGGCATGCGCATATTGTTTGTCGTGGACCGGCCTAAATGCCCCTGGCCTCCCCGACACCTCGAGGGCGTCCGGCGCATGCATGGTGTAGGGCGTGGGGCGGTGGCGAGATTTGTGCTGGGCCGCTGGCGAAGGTGGGAGCAAGAGGCCCCGTTTTACGGCGTCTCATCTGCGCGCGCCCGAGTCCGCACCAACCACCTGCTGCTTTTTTTCGGGGACCGCCGTACTCTCGCGCGGGCGCCGCCGGACGCTGCGTTTTCTAGACGCCTATAGGTGCTGCTACACAGACGGGAGTCCTACGACGGGGGGTCGCGCCTGTGTACGTGGAAGCATGGGAAAGCCGGCTGCTTCGCTGGTTGAGTACAACGGTGGATTGAGCGAAAGACGGGCAAGATGGGCGGAAGAAAAGTGACTGCGGAGAGAAAGCCGGGGTAACCGGCGAGAGAAAGTTAGAACTTTGGATGCTTTCTTGCGCAACCTATAGCTCCAAGTGAAAGTACATGGCATATGGACAGGCGTTGAGCACGCCCGAAGCGTGATAAAGGCAGTGCTTTTGTTTTCAGAAGGGCTCGGACAAATGACTTTGACTCGCGTCTGACGAAATCGGGTGTTCATACATGGGCATATCGCCTTGCTTATAGCCTTACTGCGTGCATTTGTACGTGGTAGCACCTGTTGCTTGTTGTCCGCGTTTTCAAACAACATGAGCGACAACCTAAAGCGTACCCTCAGAAGTGACGTCGTAAGAATCCCTGTTCTTTTGAACCACCACGCCTGGAGAGTCAACCGCGGTTTGGAAACAAGTCCCCCACCGCAAACACTCTTCAGAAAAGGACATCACATGCAAGTGAAATGTGCACTTTGAGTACTTGCGTCGACCGCACTACTCCGACGTACTCCACGCTGAAGGAACGGGGGCTTTCTCTCTCTCTCTCTTTGTGTGACTAAAAGTCTTCTAGCTAACAATACTTTGACAGTTGGAAGTAAATGCACAATTTCAGCAGATTTAAGCAAAATATTTTCAGGCATGGCCAACCTTTTGGGACATGTACATGTCACGCCATCTTTCGTCAGGGGGCGCCCGCCCCGCCATATTTGAATGAGGAACAGAAAAAAAAAACACATATCTCAGGCAAAAAATCTGTTATCGAAAATGACTTGCGGGTATACATACTTGATATCCCCTGGCACATTATGGGGAAATTCCTGTAGCGTGTGACAAAGCCCGTATAGGTGCCCAGGAGGTACAACACCGCCTATATGTCTCAGTTGGCGTTTCTAATTTCGGAAGCGCCAGCTGACAGCGGTCTCCTAATCACCTACGAGGACTTCTGATTGGAATATTTAGGTCGAGTGTCCAGGAAGACCACTTTAGCCCGAATAAGTTTACCTGCCTAAACAGCGGGAAGTAAGTAATATGAAGACCGTCAATAACGTTCAAAAGGCGCTCCACTTGCCGCGCGGTCGACAAGACGGGCGGGACCGAGCTCTACAAATTTTCACTTCGTGTAGCAGCTGGCATTGGAAGCAAAAGCGGCCGTGCAAAAAAAAAAAAAAAGAGAAGAAAGACATAGTTCGGGGGCATTCTCGCATAACTTTTGTGAACAGCATAAAGCAAACTCAAGCGTGCGTGAACGCAGGAAATTATCTCGTTGAATGGCTGGTGCTATCTCTGTTGCGTGACTCCATCAAAGGTTTATTGACTGATGGGACAGCACTTCCCACAGCAGCGACACTGAGGACATGAGACTATAACTATACTGCAAAGGTTGATAGACTGATGGGACAGCACGTCCGAAGGCACCGACTCCGAGGCTATGAGAAAAGCCGTTATGGGGGCCTACGGATTGATTTTGACCTTCGAGAGTAATATCCTCGTCTGCTTATCCTAATAAGCACAGGATAATTTTGTTGTTCTACCCAAATCAAAATTTGATTGATGTGGATGGTAAGCGAGCCTGTGACTTCATGCTTGGCAGCATAACGCCATAGCCGCCGATCTAGTGCAGCGGTTACAGCAAAGGTTCACTCTAAGGAGATTCCCACAATGTATACTTTCACTATTCGTTCAGAAATAAACTCGTGCTGAAAAAAAAAATAGAGAGAGAGAGGGTTTTACTTTGTCCACCTCATGCTAGGGGCCCGAAAGAAATGGTAGCGTTAAGGCGCATAGCTGACACCAAAGCAACCTAGTGATGCTTGCCGCCGGTGGTGAAACGAAAAATGAATAAACAAAAGCAGCAAGAACAACAACAAAAAGCTAGATGTAGCTGTGCTTCACTTTCTTTTTCGACGGAGATGATGAATAGCGGGGCGTGAGTAATAGCAAAATGTACGTAAAGATAAAACGGAGCAGAAGTGACCTCAAGAGAAGGGGCCTCCACCGCCACCATTATCGCCCATTCCTGGGAGGTCTCGGCGCCTTCCCTTACGTTGCTACGGTGTACGCCGGGATTAATTTACGGCAAGGCGTGCTCGTCGTGCGCCTCACGCGCCAGAAGCCGTGGCGGCAGCTACAGCTGAACCACTGGATACCGAAAGAAGACTCTGAGGCTCCCACGTCTGTTTCCAGGTTCGCTTTCCCTGTTTTCTTTTTTTCCCGCCTTTCTCATTTTTTACTCTGGCGCCTCGCGGTCGCGTGTTGCGATGTCGAAACCGTAATCTCAATTTTCTCCGTTATTGCTTCTCTCGCTCTCATACCCCCCTTCTCCCCCCGCCCCATTCTTCTTCCGGTCCCGCTTTGCTTCGTTAGTTTTTCTTTTTTTTTTCTTCTGTATTCTGGTGGAGCTGGCGAAAACTGCTGCAGCTCGCGGATGTCTGACTAAGTTTATTTTTTTCATCGAGGCACCCAACTGTCTTTGTGTGCTCGATCTTTTTCTTGCGTTCTTTCTCGTCTCGTCTAAAGTGTAGAATAACCTTACTGTTCTTCTGAGGCGGTTTATTTCCTCGCTCAACGCAGGGACCGCAAGGAAGCTAACTTACTACCTTTTATTTTTGCTGCTGGTTTATTGTTGAACCAGCTTGGTAGTTTTTGCTCGCACGCTTTTTACAATATATTCTCTGCCACCCCCTTATTGTGTTTCATGGATCTTTCTATATTTTTTTTTTTCCAGGACCCTCTGCTCTCTCAAAGTGCTCTTTGGTTTGAATTGCTGCGCCCATTCGGCGTGTGACAAAAAAATAAGCCCAGGGCTGCGAGGAGAATCACGTGCTTATTTTAATTTGGCACTGCCTCCCTCGTTTGTCAGCCCTCTTGACTTGCCTGCGAACACCTTTGTATATAAAGTGAACGAGCCTTTAGGGTTTGTTGACCTCAACACCCGCATCTTGCCTTAACTATTCGGTTGTTGTTTTGTTGTTGTTATCGAAGAAGAAACAAGAAAAAGAAGAAGAAGAAGAAGAAGAAGAAGCAGCAGCAGTAGAATAATAATAATAATAATAATAATAATAATAATAATAATAAGAAGAAGAAGAAGAAGAAGAAGAAGAAAATAGGCATGGCATCGAGGTCTACGAGAAGTGGTAGAAAGTAAGTAGGCTATGTGAAGGTGAATGGAGCGACGCTGACAGAAAACTAACTACGCGCTCATCGTTAATATTCGTTCGCGGCACTGTCTGACACGGCAGTGAGGTGAAAAGAAACCGTGCCAAGGCAGGTAATGAGTTCCCGATGATTTCGAGAAAGAAACCACACGTGCAACTCACAGTAGCGCGTCCTTGTCTAAAAGACTTACGGCAGGGCATGTGTGTGCGAATCAATAGGTGGGGTCTTCGAAGTGAAGAAATGAATGCGTTCTGTATAATACAGAGCTTCGAACACGTCATACATCAAAACCGTGCTGTTGGCAGTGCTGTTCTCTAACCACCAGCTGGACTTAACTTGCACTCGGTTTAAAAGTTTTTAAGCAGCCAAGGTGTGTTCACTTGCGATGCTTAAGATCTGCTCTTTGGGCAAGTTCATGTTTTATGTGTTAAATGCGATTCTTGGATTTTGGCTGTGACACGTCTTCGTGTCGTTTATTCCTCCGTCTTTTTACTTTTTAATGCGTTAGTTTCTTTCCTCGCTATAATTTCCACATTTCTTCCTTGGCAGTACCCCAGTGTAGGGTAGAAAACCAGAAGCCTCTTTCCACAGGTTAATCTCACTGCCTCTCGCATCTCAACTCACTCTCTGGCTTATTCCTTCTGCTATTTTCCTTTGCGCTCTTGTTCATTTATTTTCTTTCCTTACATCGTGGTTACATCGTGGATTTACTATTGACACTGTTTCGACAGACTGCTTCTTGGTAACCCATATTCCAATATTTCTGCAATTTAATAAACAAAAATCAGTTTCATGGTCAGTGGTTCTCAGTCCATGTATGCGGTAAAAGTTTTTTTCTCAACTTTTTCTCCATCCCATCTTTCTCTCCTAAAACAATATACTGAGGTGCCGTTGTGCTTAGTCGTCGTAGGAATTCATTTCACTTGACGTAATCCTTTCACTTATCCCACAATTTAAAATTGTGGAAGTGCTGGTGAGAAGCTTGCAGGCAGGGTTTCAGAAATAGTAAAGCAATAATAAATCGGGAGGCCATCGTCAGACAGCAAGTGAGAAAGTCTTTGTGACGTCGTGCACCTTCACTGGGAGCGTGACTAGGCAGGGAGAAAACGCGAGCTATTAAGGAGTTCCAGAAATGGCCCCGCATAGAATATTTGAGCACCCAAAGCGCCATGCCCTGCTTGCGTTCTCTAGTATACCTTTTTACCTTCTTTTGTACGGCCGGCGTTTCGCTTTCCCTAATTTTAAGTGCGCAAAGCCTAGAACTCCCAAGTCACACCTCGTGTAAAGAGCTTCAATGGCGTCAGGGTGGCTCGCTTTCATTTGGTGATCAACGTGATACGACGAATGGTAGACGATGTGTAGAAATAGAAACAACGTCGCCGCGCTATGTCTCGGCTCAGCAATCACGGCTGCGGCAAGGCGTGACTCGCACTCCACAAAGAAAGCACGCAGCTTTCTTTGTGGAGTGTGAGTTGCGTGGCGTACGGCGTTTATATGGAGACAGAGCGCGTACGGTAAAGCTGTTGCATAATGCAGACGAAGAAAGGTAAGCGGCGGCGCAATAGAAATGCCTCTGAAGATTTCTGCACTTGGATAGCCCTTTCTACGGGACGCAACTCCCTGCTTCTATACTGTCGAGATATTGATGTCTTTTGGCGCTTTCTTCGCGCGGGCGCTTTTAAAGCGAAGTTCGCTCGCTCTTTCTTGTTGTATCGCGCACGACCTCTCGCCGTATACGTTCCCACGGAGCAGCCGAACGTGACCGTGAATGCAATTTGTTGGTCGCCGTCGCTGTCAGCGCAGCAGCAAGAAATCGAAACCGCGCTCTCGTGCACAGCAGGAGCTGAGTTGCACGCGAATCGAAAGATGACAGCCTCCGCCGAGCTCTTGTCTCTCTCTCTTCCTCGGCGACATTCGCGGCGTGACGTATGGTGGCGTCAGGTGTTCGCATCGCACGCAGGCTTAGAGCGCGCCGGAGCCGAGAGTACGACTTGTCATTCGTGCTGAACAGGTCTCGGGTGCGAACGTTACTAAAAAGGTTTCTGCTCTTCTTTTGGGGGGGGGGGGGGCGTATGTCACAGAGTGCGCGCATCGAAACCTTTCTAAAGAAGGGCTTCTTTTCGGGCGAATGTAATGAGCAATGGCTTTTATACTTTCGTACGCAGAAGCTGCTCCTACAAAGTAGCTACGCCGGCTGCAGGGTGAGTAAAGAATATCGAAAGGCACGTGTTGCCGAAAGAGCGAATGTTAGTGGGCCTCACATGCGGGTGCTGCCAGCATCGATGACGTTAATTATCAATACAGAAAGGTGCTGCTAAGATTTCCTAATTTGCTCTTTCAATAAAATACCTTGGAAACAGCTCCTTTTTTTCAGAAATACCATCCTGTTAATATGTGTTTCGTTGTTTTGTCAACCACGTCAGCAGTTGTTCAGCGCTAGATCGAAATTTTCCAACCAGTGTCACAGCGAGATAAGAAAAGACTTTGTGTTTGCTTTCTGACACTGACCTCTTCTATGATGTAGTCACAGACGCATACATGTGCATTAAATGGTTGTATGAAATGACGCATCGAGTTCCACAATTTTCATGATATTTCTGCAGTAACGACGGCACATACCTGAAGTCAGAATAACATATGTATCAAACACGTATAAACTGCACACTACATTGAAAACTAAAACATGATCAGACCAGCGAAGTTCACATGTCGTGATAATCACTATCTAGTAATTCCCATCATTGTGCATTACGTGAAAAAAAAAAACTACGCGAATATGTTATGTGATAGGCTCAATTTATGCACGCCCTTGAAGAAATAAAAGAAAGAAATAAGAAAGGAAACCGATTGATATAAAAGTTGAATGAAAAATGATAAAGTGAATCCCAGGTGGCGGCAATCAATATACCCTGATACGAAAGCGGAGGAGTGAGAAGGATGCAGCGACACATCAACACGGGGACAACGAGTGCTCACGTGTTTTGCACGAGACAATAAATGCAGAGGGCAGTGTTCTTTTGTACTACCTTACGCTCAACGTCAACTACCTTGCAGATGCGCCGCGTCTTAACGTGCAACGATCTTCAGAGAACACAAGTGTACTCGATGACAAGTTACAACGGCTCAGCACTACGGCACTAAAAACTCATTTTATTAGGGCAGCCATTCATATCGTTACAATGGAACAGAGCGCGATTGATAAAGAGTAGTTCGAAAGTAAAAAAAAAGGAAAACGAAATTCGCAAGTTAGTTCAATGAGCACAAGATGTAATAAAGCTGCGATGAGAGCCCAGCTGTTCGTAACAAATGAGGCTGCACGTTTTACTACACGTGTGCACTCGTATAATTTACATAAAAACCTGGTCATGTAGCCCCGCAGTGAGAAAACAAAATAAACAAGCTTAGTTCAGAATTCTTGCAGCACGAGTTTGGTTGCACGAGCTGCTCACCGCCTACCCACGCAAGGCGCACAACACGAAACACCTAGGACGCCACCTGGTGCCGTAAAAATTAATCCTGCTATCAACGAATTCTGAACTCGTGTTTAGCCGCCGCCGGCAACAAAGACACACAAGAAGACGTGTAAACCAGAAGCTATAAGTCCAACAAATTTTGTGTACGAAACATCCCTGCATGAATGCGCGCCAACTAAGCCTTGGGTTACGATTGCGGTTTTACGCGGATAAAAGAGCGGTGGCTTACGCGTTCGACCAAAGTCCAACGTCCCGGACTTTCTTCTTGTGCGGGGTCCTGCCCGTAATCGCGGCCATAACTGACCGACAGCGGTTTGTTGTCCCATTTAACGCGAGCCTCCTTGCCAGTCGAAGATGCATAAAAGAAGGGAGCAAGGGGATTAGGGAGTGCGGACGACCTGACCCGAGTCGGGATTTTTTTGGACGGTGCCCACACGAAGTCGTAAAACGCGCTCGGTTTTTCCGTGACCTCCAAAGTCGCCATGCGCGAGTGACCTACCGGTGGATAAATCTTGTGCCTGAAAGCCACCGAGGTCGCATCCCGCAGTTGCACCGAGGTGCACGCGAAGATGCAAAAAGAAAGCTGAAATAACAGCCCGTTCGGCTTCGGCGTAAAAATGCAATTGCGAAAGCGGATCTTATTCGTGCCCCCGGGACGTACGCTTGAAAGAATCCTGTGCTGTCGTGCATGTTCGAGCCTTACTGCCGATGGAAAGTCACAGTGGCACGAGTTTTAGTTCCAGGAAAAACCGTCAGCCTTAACTGAATCGGACTGAACAGAATTTAAATTGCGTCGAATGAAACACCAGGAGGTGAGAAGTATATCGTAGCACGTACAAGTCACAGGTTAATAGCAAATCCAGTTTCAGATGTTGACTTTAAGCAGGGCAATAGCATGAACATAAAAGCGCTTCCTGTTGGGCTAGTTGGTAGCTGTTCATTACAAAATATAAAGACTCTTCTCTAGTGTGTGTACGTTTGTTTGGTGCCTTTATATTTTATAATGAGCATAAACATAAAATGCCACAAATTTATAAAGACACAGTCCATGTTTCGCATGAAATACGAGGGTCGTATCGAAAGTAAGTTTCGTCATTTTTTTTAAAGAGAAGATAGTATGCCAGGTGAAACAAACAATCGCCGTAAGAATGCACGCGCGTTGCTGGTTCAACGACGGAAGGAGCGTCAGCGGAGGAGGAATGACGCGTGCGCAGAGCGACGAAGTAGAGAGAGTAGCAGCAGACCGGCGTGGCCGAGGTTGTTCGAGCGCAAATCACGATGGCTGACAGACGTGTGCTGGCAACGAGGTCACAGTGGAAGTGCGTCCTGCTATCCGGCATGAATGGGCACCTCTGTTTCCTGCGTTGGAAGCCACACTCTCGTGATGTCACTTCCAAAACAATGCTGAGGTGGAGCAGGCTGTGCGACAAGTCCTTGCATCGCAGGGCACCGAGTTTTACCAGAGTGGTTTTTTCAAAATGTTTCAATGTCGGTGGCGACTATGTGAAAAAATAGTGCAAGGTGTATGTAGTTCATGATGCCATGGTGTATTTTTTTTGGGGGGGGGGATAATGTTTCCTTGTGAGACTTACTTTCGGGCCATCCTTCGTATATACGCAGAACGAAAAAGTAAAATAAACATGCAAATAGAACACGAGGGGTATGAAAAAAGTTAATGTTTCGATAGCAAAAACAAAAGCAAATATTAGACAAAGTCTTGTTTACAAGAATGATTAATCGCATTGAGTAGTCCGTGTAAAAGTTTTTTCGTCGTTTTCTTCTGGTCCACACGAGATGGTTTCTCATTCATTTGGTCATCTTTATTCGCCCGCATACCATACCCCTATATGCCCTCAGGCATTAACCTTCGTATAAAAAAAAAATTCTTCGAAAGTTACAAACACACGGGAGAAAAAAGCAAAAAACGCATATGAATGCGAGAACAAGATAGGAAGTATCGGTTTTTCGCGCAGCTATATCATGAAGATATCTCAACTCAGTGAAATATCGGCTTTCATAAGAATTTAACACCGTTCAATCTTATTTGAGCTATCATATATATATATATATATATATATATATATATATATATATATATATATATATATATTTCGACGTTGACGTAGAAATTTATCTTTGTTTGATCTTGTACATTCCAAATTAAAAAAAAATTCGCGGTACTTTAATAAATTATTTGGCAATTGTATTTGAATAGCCTATGATAGTTATTTTGCCTGCTTTCTGCCAGCACTTAATATACCAGGTAATAACACAGTTAGAAAAGAATCGAACGTTGCAGGCAGCGCAGTTGTGTCACATCAACTATTGTGATGTGACAGAATTGAATTGCAAACTGTTGTTCTCACTGGCGGTTGCTACTCGCGCGTCAAATCGCAGTCAGTAGTCAGCAAATGAGTGTTACTAGTTAACTTTCTGATCGTCCACTTTAGGGCACATATCTCGGAATTGCTGCGAAATGGTATTGAAACAATCTTAACTTAGCATAAATGCTGTGCTAGCACCAGCTTCTGGAAATACGTCCTCAAAATTTGTTGCGACATGCAATAATACTCCAGTTATCACCCCTCAATACAAAATTATTAAACTGAGTTTTTTTTTCATCCACAGGTTCCGAAGTTCTGGATTTGCATTAGAGTTTCATGCAGGTGAAGTTACATAACTTGCCGAAATAGTTGAAAACAGGCTATGTTTTATCTCTTAAAAAGACTAAGGTGCTATTATTTTACACCAGATATAAGTGATAATTTCTAAGAGGCAATTTCGTCTTCAATTTTACCAAAAGTGAACTTGTTAAATGATTAAATCGCTTAGGAGCCAAAAGTGAACATCAAATGACTGATAATATGCGCATTCTATCACGGGAAAACCTTCGCAGCTCGTGGATCTATTCTTTTTCTTTTATTACGTTCCTCGTGCAGGGAAACATTAGTATAAAATTATCTTTCTCTTAGTCACATCAACTGTCTTTGCTTTGTTTTGGCTACGAACATCCACAAAAAAACATTCCAATGCTCTTCCTTTTACAGAAAAAGAAAATATTCCTCACGTATGCAGCAAGCCCTTCGTTGAACACCACTGTCAAGGTAAATTCCTACCCTTAAGATGCATGTCTCGCTTAGGTGTGGTTAAGCAATTACTCACAAATAATAATTAGTACGACATTCTTACTCGCTAGTGGATTCATACTTGAAGGAAGGTTAAGACTGCGAAAGAACGAGGACAGGGGCACGGCACACACACAATACTTGCGGTGTATTGTGTGTTTCTTCCGGTTCTCCTAGTTTTTACGCGGAGTTTTAACATTGCTTCAAATAATGATTAATAGATCATCTACAACGACTTTGCTCTGTTGTTACTGTAAAAAACAAACAAACAATGCGCACTGTTCGTTACAAATGTAGGCATTAGCGGACCTGTCTAGGCGCAAGTTAGTTATAAGCTATGCGAATGAAAAATATACACTAGAGCTTATAAACCCTGCTCAAGGATCCTATATTAAGCGAAACTAACGTATCGATGGACTCGCCAATAAATAGCTATAAATTGTTTTCCCTCCAGTGACAATGTGTTCGGTGTTTTACGGTTCCTTTTCTCGGGCTAAATTGGCTCCTGTTTGCGCAACTTGATAGCATTGTAAGCAGCTTGTACAAATGTGCTAGTGCCGTATTTTTGTCGGGGGATTGTTTTTACGCCCTGCTGTAGACATTTTCTGGAACTTTTGAGCCAATCAGACTCCCACGCAAAAGCTTTTTGTCTTAGTTTTTCTCGGGTTGGTATAAACTTGACATAAACAATTATTATTATTACTATTATTATTATATTCTGGACAATATTATTACTCGAAGAATAAATAATCATGCAGTTTTCATACCCACTTTCCAAAGGCAAAAGGGCTCGCCACTGCCTTAATGCACTCCGTCGAGCGATATAAAGAGAAACGTATAAATAGGCGTTTTCTTTTTGAAGGTGATGTAGTCGGCAAGCACACATATTCCACATAAATTGCTCAATAAGGCGAAATGTTCGACGCTATAGCTATGGTTACAAATGAACTAGTCAAATTCAATTTCGCACATCAGAAATAATAGATTGCTTAAAAACGGATTGAGTGTTTCCTCTCTTATTACCATGATGACTGCACAAATGATGCACGCCGAACAAGTAAGGCAATGTTGTAGTTATGTTACATTAGCATAATTTTTATATGAATATGCTGAGAATGTTGATTTTGCTCACGCGAAGAAAACGTACCTGCGCATACAAGTTCGTTCGAAAACAATAACTTCCCCTTTATGGTGTTGCTGTAAGACTTGCTTCCTTCCTTTTTTTTAAAAAAATAATTGTTTCTGTCTGTTTGCCTTTCGTGGAATGAATCCTTCATTGATCGTTGACGGGAGCCTTATCAGAACAGGCTCAACCGCGCTTCCTCGACAATTCCATCAAATTTGATGCCCAGTTTGATTGCCACTTTTACAAGAAATTTCAGTTTGTGAATTAGCGTCTGAAACCATTTGACAATAAGTTTTTCTTGCACTCTTTCTCATCACTTTTATTTACATTCTAGGTCCAGCTAGGCCTACGTTATTGAAAAAGAACTTCTCGCAATGAAACTGTTCGCCAGAACAGGTCCGAGCCAACCATGATTATTGGACGTATTAGTGAAGACAGTAGCTGACTCTCAAACAGCTTTTAAGAACGAGAAGGGGTTGGGAATTCAGTCTCCAATTCGCAGTCATGATGTCTGCGTTTTGTTCCTCCTTTGGGTGACGTTGATCTGTTATTACTCTTCACTTCGGTGTGACTAGCAGCAGCCCACGCGAGTTTCCATCCTGTTGTGTGTTCTCCCATTCCTATTTTTCCAAAGTGCGCTCGCATAAGATAATTTACCAGCAAACACGCCTCCGGAAAGCAAACGTTTTGGTTGTTTTTGACAGCTCGCAAATAAATACAACATATCATTTCTGACTGTTACCTGCCCTGGTTGACAAAAACTCATCATAAAAAGCCTGCAAGAACTTCACTGCTGTATATATTGAATAACAAAACAAACAAAAGCACTGAAGTGGATAATGGTGCTTTGTCATCAAGGGCTGCGCCGGTAAAAGCGCAAACGCGTCGGCAGTGACTCTCACCCCAAATTCATATTTTCTCGCATTTTGCGGGCACATGTAAGAAGAAAAAAAAATGTTTTCTTCACAATCATGCCATGTTAAAGGAACGTCGGTGCGGGGAAAAAAAAGCACAATAGGGTCGTTGTACCTCGCCTGTACGTCGCACAACTCGTCCATTTCTCAGCGGGGCACCTTGTAATATTTGCTTTGTACTCCTTTTTGGCGTGTGCATACAAAACGCATCTGAAGGCATTCTGGCGAGTCGTGAATCATAACTCCGAAAAAAAAAAGGATATATGAGTTCAGAAAGACGGAGTTAGACTCCAGAGAAAGCTTCGGGCGTGGGAGTGCGGGGGGTTGACCCTATAGAAATAAATCATACCGGGCACTTTTCTGAGGTGGTCCAGTAGCAACGACTTTATATTCACAATGGCGAAGGCACAGAGGCCCAGGTTAGATTGGACGCACCGAAGTCGTCGTGGACAACACAACGCGAACGTGCGGACGGACAGACCTCAACCCGTTTCTTCTACTTTGCTTTTTTTCCGTTGCGTGCGCCAAATATAACGTACCGTGAACTCGCTCGGAAAATGTTTGCCGTGAGTCGAGCGGAAGAAGTAAACGGCATTCGTTGTCGGGGCTAAACGAAGTTACTACAGCAAAAAGAAAAAAAAGAAAAGAAAACGAAATGCAGACATATGCGCACATCTAACCCTACAGCACGGGCCGCTAGACCGCCACGGAAGAATGCTTATTGGCAGTACCGAAGAGCAAAGCGCTGGTCCAGGCGACCAGACTTCTCGTATTTCCATTCAAGGCTCCTTTCTCCGCTAGGGGGAGCCTCTTCAAGCGTAAAAACTCTCGCTTGTTCCCGAACAGGGTTGTTCGGGCCCCGGCACTGGCTATATACCGTGCTGGCGACTGCCACCCCTTTCTTTATTCCCTTTACTGACCTGTCGCGTCGCAGACTGCCCTCGCGGATTGACCGTGTGTGTGTTATTTATTCTTGTCAGGGATCGCTCCCTTTTCTTATTCTCGGCGAGACTTCGACCGCCGGCCTCTCTAAGGTTTTCGGACACGAACTCTTTCTCGGTCGGTGCATTGACGAACGCCCCCCTTCCCGATCGACCCTTTCAGGCAGCTCCGCAGAAGCTTCGCGCAAAACGCCTCTAAAAGAGTTCTGAAAAGAGTGAAAGGCCCTTTTCTGTTTCTCCCTCCTTAAAAAGCTGCCATGCGCGCTTTAAGCGTTTTCTGTAGCTTGGCCGCGTCGTCTGCTACGTGTGGGAGCAGAGGACGCCGAAGGCGCATGCCGTAAACGCCCTGTCATTGTCGTTCTCTGCGAAGAAAGGGTGCACGCGCTGCCGACGTGGCCTCCCTCTGCCGTCGCAACGTGCAACTACGGCACACGTCTACACAAAACGTGCGCCACCAGTTGTCGCCCCCTTCGCTTTGGTCTCCGTTGCGGCCTCGTCGTGGAAACCAACAAGCTCCGCGCGGCTGACCGAACAGCATTGTGGCTACGAGGGTCCTTGCGTCACTTGCGAAATGACTGCGTTTAGAAATCTTTATAGGGTTTGGTAAAAGGGTGTGCGCAGGCGCACTTCGCCGGGGGCCGCCGTGATGCGGGAAACGCACGTTTGCGGTGAGGTTTCTTTCCACAGTGGACTGTTGTGCGGTTCGCGAGGATGCCAGTTTGAAGACGTAATTTCGCCAAGTGGCCCGGGCTTTCAGTGGTAGCAAAGTTATTGCCGAACATTAGAGAATTGGTCACGTCTTTGGCTACCCGAAAGGGGTTCACGGAGCGTCAAAAGAGGCCCTCGAAAGGATGTTGTAAAACTTTATTAAGCGCGTAAAACGTGCATTGTGGGGAAAGCTGAAACGTGCCGATGCTTCAGAAATGCGCACTTGCAAGCTTTTGAGATTTGAGAGAGGACTTTCAAGTGGTGCGCGTTTTTCCTTCCAAGCTGTCAAGATTTTGCCGCTGGGCACCTTGGGATGTTCTGTGATTCTGAAAACAACTGCAGTATACTGCTGCTTCCAGCGCTCTCTTCGAAGTGAGCGCTAGGTGCTTGCTGAAATAATATGTCGCAGTTCCATTTGACTTGTCGTGTTCCTCTGCTGGGTTTTTTTTTTGGTAGCAGCAAACAAGTTCCCTTACTATTATTACCTGCTGGTGCCAGTATGATTCACCCGCATCCCTCCTACAGTCCACCGCTCTACCAACTGAGCTATGGACGGAAGCGACTGCCAGTATGATTGATCAGAATCCATTCACTGTGACACGATATAGATCGCAAGCAGGTGTTCTGAATATCTGAAGTCTGAAAGAAGAGATTCGTTAAAGGTACAGAACATCGTCATGCTATCTTGGCACTCAGCAGTTTTGCAGTCAGTTGCCACGATGGTCAGTGAGGTGGTATACAGGTGGGCTATCCCCATTTTAAATTGCCACACATAGAGTGATTCCACGAGTTTGAGCTCTTATATCTTGGAGGAAGCATTACTACCTTAATGTGCAAGCAGCCTATACCCTAATTACCACGTAAGGCATGGTGTTGCGCCGCTCCGTAGTGGGTGGAATTGTTATTTAAATGCATTCAGTGTCCAACTCGTGCACCTCAATGCAAGTTTGCGTGTTTAACTGCGCCGTGAGTTTTATAGCAGTGACCATTGACATAAAATTAGATGCCTTAAAAGACGAATCTTTATGCAGTGCAATACGTTATCTTGTGCATATTAGCTGCACATTAGCTGTCGGACTCGAGACCCTTCGCTATGCAATGAACCAGAAGAAAGTAAGCTTAGAGGCTGTTTTTTTAATTAGTCATATCGGAAGAAGCCAACAAACAATGACAGAAAACAATGACACGATAGGCGAAATTACTTGTAGTTCTTCATTAAATTGAAGAAGTGATAGATATGCGGAAATTACAGTGGATGAAAAAGCAACTAGCCGCAGATGGGATACAAACACAGGTCTTCGCATTACACGTGCGATGCTCTTACCAATTGAGCTGCCCACTCCCAGGGCTAGTTCTGTAAGATAAACATAAATACCCCGGAAAGTGGATAGGAAAACGGCGCAGCATTTATTACTTCAATAGTGTAATAATTTGAAATGCTTCGTTCCGCTTTTATTTTTTCACATTCCACCTTACATTACATTGGTCCATGTAATAACAACAATTGCTGTTGCTGTTATTAAAGCTTTATGTAGAAATGCCTGATACGTATTGCCAGTGAAGAATATAAATTTAAGTTTCCTTAAAGTACAATAATTGTATTTATTGCGCTTAAGTGTCCTAATCATGTCTGTGCATTTATCGACGCTTTCTTGAACTCGCCTGCGCGTTTACAAAACGCGATTAGAACAGAAAAGTGATAATGTATAATGATTTCTTGTTTGTTTGTTGTTTATTTGCGTAACGTTTCTTATGCAAATAAAACATAAATGTTTGATTCCCCCCCCCCCCCCCCCCTCGAGATTACGTATATCCCTCGCACAAGCTCATGAGGCGGGTATCATGTAAATATTCCTTTCCCTCGATTATATGCTCTTCCTGTCATCAAGCGCTCGCAGTTGGCCGAACTCTGTGATGACGCGGGCGAAGCGCTGGCTGGAGCAAGCTCTGAGGAAGCGTGACAAGCAATGACAGTTTAATTAGATTGTTACATTATACCAACCCGTGTTAATTAGGTGTACGTGCACATGTAAAAAAAATTACGAGCCATTTCACTCTGCGAAGGAGGTTGACCAGGGAAACTGTTTAGCACACGACGCGTAGGTGAAATCATTTTGGACAAAGGTACGAACTCATTCATTGTTTTGATCGGTGATCATTATTTCACTCGCAACTGCAATCACATTCTTTGATAATGTCAAATCGATGCACGTACACTACTGGGTGGTGGTCCGTTGGGCCGGTTCGGTGTGGCATCGCAAGGGACATGTCTGCATGACGGAAAGCCTAAACCACTCCCTTTTCGGTACCGACACATCCGCATTGAAATCACCGACAATGACAACAGGGGTAGTGTCATCGCAGCTAATTCCCGCAAAGTGAGTAGCAATGAACCTTACGGGAGTATGAGACATTGCCTTTTTTTTGCTTGCTGATGGGGTATGAGCCATTGCTGGCGGGGGCTATAAGCCATTGACGATGACAGCTTTCGACATGCTGTTGTTCTGTATGTTGTATACGTGATTACAAAGAATTTAAGCACTGCTCGCTTCACTTTGCTGAGCGCTTGTGGCGTCTGCCTTACGGGGCTATGAGCCAGTGCATTTTTTGCCTGCTTACGGGAGTATGAATGCTTACGGGGCTATGGGCCACTAATGATGATAGTTTTTGTGCACGTCAAGCAAACATGCGGGGAACATTAGCCATCTACAGCTTCGCTGTAAAATTACTCCCTTGTATTCACTTGCATGCAATCCCAAACACATTAACGCAGAATTTAAAAATACAACGGAGGAATCGGAGCTATCACTTCTATATTTGCCAAGGCCATCGGGCTGCGAACTGACGTGCTCTTTGAGCCGACCAAGAGAAATTGTAAATAGAGTTCAATGCCAAGGTCGACCAAGCATTTCTCCTCTTGCTTCTTCTTTGCTTCAAATGGTGTGAGGGGAAGGGAGAACTCGTGCGCTCTCGTTATTTGTTATGCTGAGGATATGCACCATTTAGCCTGGCTGTACCTTCTCCAAGGAACGTCCATCTTTCTTTCACTGAGGATTTCTCCGTTTCGATTTAAAAGAAAAATGACATCTGGACGCACCTTTGGTGAAAGCGAAAGCGGGTGAAAAATGGATCTAAGCCTCTTGAGCTTTCAGCTGAAGTGCTTGAGCTTTAAACTGTTCCATCTGCCGACGAGAGACGCGGCCGAATGGAAATGGGCCTCCGTTGCAGTCCGTACCCGCTGACCCAGACTGGCAGAGCCCTTGACAGGCGATGAGTGGCGCTCACCGCACCTCGCACACTGTGCATACATGCACTCTAAAAGTGGAGATCTCAAAAGACGTGCGACGCGTGAACTTCACCGCCGTTCTTGATTTTCTTTTCTTATTTTTTTTTCAAATATGGTTCTTATAGTTCTAGCGTGACTGTCTGTCTTTTTTCTTCATTGGGCTTAGGTGTTCGAGCACGTGCGCTGTTATTCCACATTAGGCAAGCCTTTTGCAACCTTGCCCCTCCCGCGAACGTCGCTTGCTCATAGGTTTGCTGTACGAGGGAGGAAGTATCGAGATGCATGGAATAAAAAGGTTTGGGCAGAACACATCTCACGAAGATTGTCTAAGTTAATGCGAGAGCAAATTGACACACGCACACACACTGTTGAACATACAAACACATGCGCGCATATATATATATATATATATATATATATATATATATATATATATATATATATATATATATATATATATATATATATATATATATATATATATATATATATATATATATATATATATAACATAGCAACTGGGTCAAGTAAGTCGTGTATTACACCCTAACCACGCTGCTAAATTTAGTGCACAGGTTTATACAGCTTTAACGCCAGCGTAGGCGATGAGCTTGAATACTAAAGTCAGCGGTGTCGGGAATTTGAACACGTGGAGAAAAAATGGAAATATCCCAGAGCAGCTATCTTCATGGAAATATAATTAATCAATTACTTCAATTATTAACCGAAGTTAATTCAGCATTGCTCCACGGGATTAACAGCATCGATGTCATTGAAGATATTGCTCATCAGTAATTGCCTATATCTATACGGATGGTTAGGTCTCGATCATCTACAAGTTTTTCAGGTTCCGTTGTCATTCCGGCTACCAAAACTACAATGCAATTCAAACGGTCACACATTTCAACATCAACGGAGGCAGAGCCTGTTGCTCTGCGTGCTGCCGTCAGATACCTCCTGCAAGAGAGACAACAGAAATTGGTCAACTTTTGCGACTCTAAAGCACCACTTCAGAGTCTGCATTTTGCTCTATATCACGGGACTCATGAGCAGCTGACATGTGAATTAAGAGAAGACCCCCATAAAACTATCGCTAAAGGGCTTGGAATTATATTACAGTGGCTACCTGGACATGCCGGCATTGCTGGTAATGACCTCGCCGACGACGCCACCCAGTCTGCCCATCTGGAAGCCCGACCACTTCCAATCCCCTTATGCAGAACCGCCGTTGCAAGACAGCTTCTTGTCGTGGCTAAAGCTATAACACACAAATACTGGTCTTCTACTAACCTCCCGAAGTATCATCTTCATAGACTTGATAAATCCTTAAAGCTACATGTGCCATTAAAGAGTTTCCTGCTCTTTAATGACACATGTCATTCTTTAATGACAGAAGAATCCATCAGAAGATGGAAGAGGCCGTCTGAAGCCGCGAAGATCTCTTTTCTAGAGCCCAATAAATGTTTTCCGATCCGATCCCGCTCTGAGGTATTAGTGCGGGAAACTCTATTATATTAGATTTTCTTTTTTTTTAAATAAAGAAAAGCGATCACAGGAAGGTCGTTAAGATAAAAAAAGAGGGGGGAAGAGGGTGGGCAGCGCCGGCCCTGCCCTGAAACGCTTAATAAGGCATTACAGACAAAACAGCGTGACCTGGGTGGTGTCCAAATGGAGAAACCAATGACCCGCATTCCACCATTTTGCGCGCGCCGTTCCTTCGCATATTGCCTCTCAATCACCTGAATGCCTCCAATGCTGAATGATTGTGCATGCAGGAGGAACTAATTGCAGCTGCACAATTCCCCAAACGCAGTACAAGAAAAAGGATAGCCATCGTTTTCAGACGTGCGCACTTGTTACATTTTTTCGGACTTTTCGGAAAGAACGCCCATCCAGTTGTGCTCTAAACCTTTTGGTTTTGGGGTCATGCCCATAGCACCAGCTTTCGTCGCCCATAATGATCGTAAATAGAAGGTATGAGTCACTTTCTATGTGATTTTCAGATCCCGGCACAAAATAAAAACGATTCTTTCTTTTTGTCCTCTGTGAGCAGTCGGGGAATAAACGTTCGTGGCAATGCGTCGCAAGCACAAGTTCACACTCAAAATCCGCTCACGAGAACTCCACCTCACACTAGCAGCTTCTGAAATCAGGTAAATTGTGTACCGATGACTCTCGCAGGTTTTTTTATTTAACCTTTCCGACAATCTTGTGGATGAAGGTCGGCCAAAGTGGGTATGAATTTTAAATCTAATTTCTCCTGTTGGAAAGTCCAAAAAAATTAAAAAAGCCCGTGTACAGCGGAGTGTCGGAGTGCGCTCTCACTAAACTTGGGTTGAAGCATGGAGAGTGTCTCTGTGGGCATTTTTCAAGGAGGAATCTGCATTTCAAGGATATTCGCTTTCCGTTACGAACGGACATCACGGTATTGCAAGCGTAGCGAGACAACAGTTATGAGATCTGTCACCACAAGCACGTAAGACATTAAATGGCGGTATGGGCTTGGCTACCGCCCTGTGACATGTACACCTTTACCCAGCTACTGGTAGAACACGAGGATACAATTACGAAGAGCACCTAAAGCGAGTCTAGTTCTGTGGGAAAATTTACGTCGTACACAGATAAAGTTAGCTTTTCGATGTGGTGCGGGGTGCCGGATGTCTTGCTTCTCATACGCGCTATCAGAGTTCTGGTTCTATGTAGTGTGTTTGTACATAGTAGTAGTTTATGTCACAGCCTCAACGCGAACTTTTGACGCTTTCGTACTCCCTCAAAACTGCAGTCAGCAGGAGAGTAAAAGTTACTCCCATAAGACAGTGAAATATGTATGAATTCTTTTTTTTTTCGGTGTAAGTGCCAGATAAGCAGCAAACTGAAATTTGCAGTGAAACTGCGAAAAACTGAGGAACGTGAAACATACAACAGAAATCATAAGACGCACAAACTGTCCTACATTTTTTTTACAGAAAACGTTCTCGCTGTACAGTTCGCGAGTGGGTGGTCTTCAGTTATTCGCAAATGGTTTCGCAATAGCCGAGGTTGCCATGTCTGCATGATCACGCAGCAGTCAGCGACTTTAAGCGCTTAAACGCACTGACAGGAAAGTTAAGCGACTGTTGTGCTGCAGTATGTGCCGGTCCACAGTGGCCTAGCCAGCAACGTCACGGTTGACTGTTCGGTCGCCACTGTACACAGTGAGTCATCCAAGCTAACCTTCATGCCATTTTCAAGATATTTTGTCGCTTGTGGAGTATCCTTTAGTTTGGCGGAGAGTGGCAATAAAGGCCACATAAGTGGATCCGAAGTACCTTCTTCACATTCGCTTGAATGTCACTTGCCCGAGACACAGTTTATTTAAAGTTGACTTGTCCAGCACGACATTGTGTGCTACCTGCGGCGTTGGCTAGGACATAAACCCCTTAAGGAATGAGACGAGGTTTTGAAAAATACGTTTTGGAGAAAAGTAAGAATGCATATTATTAGTTGACATTAAGAACACATTCTTCTAGGAAAATCAGTCTTGCATAACGTGTAGAATGTTTTGTAATTTTTCAGTTAAAAATTGATAGAAAATTGTGGGCCTGACGCCAGCATTTGTAACTTTAATTTAGTTCACCCTAACGTAACGATTTCTGGCAATTCCAAGGTAGAGGAGTTCATCTGCGCAATGAACCAAAACTAACGAGATCGGAAGAATCCAGGGAAAGTGACGACAAAAAAATACACACTCTTCGAATGGGTATATCTTGCTTTAAATCAAGCCATATCGAAAGTTTTTACACAATTTTATTTTTGGCGGTGCATTGCACGGCTGGTTTTATGTTAGAAATAAGTGTAAACAAGTTTCATTCAAAACTCATTATTGATGATGAATGTGGTGTTTTGTGGCAAAAGGTCCAAATGTGGCCAAGGAGCGTCAGGCCGGTGTTAATGAGTTCGCAGTGGAGCTATGAATGTCGAAGGGTAGTTGTTACGTGGCTGTAAAGGGGCCTAAAATACAGTCGCTGTAAAGTGCATAAAACCTACATGAGATAAAATTATGCCGATCGTTAATGAGCTGTACAATGGACACGAAAGATACATTGTGAAATAATGATGATATAGAGAAATATTTCATAGATAAACATTTGCAATAAGTACTACTGCCTTAACGGAGCCCTTGAGATTCAAGCGCCTGGAGGAATGCGTTATACAAAACTACCATCACAGCGGGATCCTCTGGAAAGAGGATGTACTATGAATTATTGGGGCTAAAAATTTGCAAATCGACGTCGTTCAAGCAACCTAGAACTGCTTTGGTGTCAAAGAACGGTTCTGCACCAAGAAACATTGCAGGATATACAAGAAGAAAATGTTTCTTTCGCTCAGCTTCGGCTTCCCGACACTCCAGGAGGACGTAGAGAACGGTCAGCCTCTCACTGCATCTACCACATGTTGAAGGCTCACTTACAGTCACTAAAAATTTTTGGGTGCCATAGGTGTGTCCTATCCTGAGTCGACAAAATAGGACGTCAGACCGTCGTGTTTTTGTTTACGGGGGCCAGAAACCTAACTGTGGCTTAATCAAGTGAAACATATTCTTTGTTTTCATGTCCCACAGGCATTGCCAGTGGCTTCGCAGTTTCTTTCATAAGAAAGGCTTCAGATCTGTGACAGGGACAGCAGTCGTAGCAAACGCTAATACATTTCTCGGCAAAGTTTGGTAATTTATATATCGAAACTGGTGTCATCTTGAACATTCGTTCCAAGTGGATCCGCCTTGCGAACTCCCCGGCTAGAATTTGTAAATTGTAATATGGGCCACAATGTAATTAGTTAAACCCTTAATTGATGGACTGTTATTAATTAGCCGATATTGCATCGCAATTTTTTGTGCAAGTATTGACCACCGCTTTGAGTAGACCAGCTCATGAACTAGCATTGTAATGTCTGTCACGGGCAACTTTTAAAGATTTTTGAAAGTGTTCGCTGAAACACCCTGTATATCCATTTGATCCCTTGAGGAAAAGAACCTACTAACAATCTGTTTCAAAAAAAAGGGCTAGCCCTAATCACTCATTCTTTACCGAATAGAAGTTACACCAGCTAAATTTTAAATTATGGGGTTTCACGTGCCAAGACCACTTTCTGATTATCACTGCACTGACGTTAACATGTTCTAAAAGCAAGAATATTAAATCATGCAGGATTCTATCAAAAGCCTTTTAAAGATAAATTTATATTATGGCGACTCGGTCTTCCTCTTCATCACAGCATTCCAGTATGAGCCTTGCAATATGTATATTCAAAAGGATTGACCTGCGTTGATACCGCATGTCTGATGGGGGTCCACAAGTTCTTTTATAAAAGTCTGAACTCGTCACACTGGTACTTTAGCGTAAACATTATAGTCAGTATTCTTCAAGCTTATTGGTCTATAGGCTTCAAGCCTCCCACGGTCTTTCAGTTTAGGAATTAAAATAACGTGGGATGTCCCAAAAGAAGGAGGCGCTTCCTTGTTCTTGTACGTCTCCCTTATCACGTGGTGTAATGCTACAGCTATTACAGTTTTAAAGCTCTTGTAGAAAGCCCCTCCAAGACTATCAGGACCAGGCGACTTGCCGGGACTAAGTTCATCAATCGCATCCTGAACGTCCGGTAGGCGTACTGGTCTGTCGAGCGCTTCACAGACCTCGTTTGATATTGTTGGCATTAATGGCAAGTCCGCTCTAAAACGTCCAGTATCATATGTATTTGTTTTTATCAAACTTTCAAAATAAGAGTCGAATGCGTGCTCTATTGTTCCAACATCATTAGTGACTTCCCCTTGATACCTTATTTTTGTTATTTCTTTGGAAACCGCGTGTTTCTTCTCGTCGCTTATTGCTTTTTCTTCATCCATGACTTCAAACTCAGACTTAACTTCTTCGATTTCTTTCGAAATTAATTGTTCTTTAAAATAATGACAGCTAGGTTTTAAATTCACATTATCATTCCTAATGCTTCGAAGCACGTCGGTATACCAAGAAGTTTTACACAACTTCGGGTTTGAATTGTATATAAAAAAAATTTGGGTTGATCCCTCTTTCATAGGAATGATCCGAATACTCTAAATGAGTAACATAAATGTTATTCGTGGTTCATAACTGGTTTGTGTGACGATCTCAACTTTTACGCAATATGTATAATTCTGTTCTGTACTAGCAGTGTATTTCACGTGTTGTGTGTTTTGGCTGTTCAAAATATCTGACTTTAGCTGGGCGTACGAGTACTGAACTCGTGCACAAAACTTAGCGATTCACGTACTGTTGGACTGCATATTTTTTATTCATCCAGTGTTCCACTGAGAGTCATCTTTTGTGTCACTATTCTGCCTTTTTACGCAAAACTGTTTCCTTTTCCAAGTGACAAGGAGTAGCCGGTGCCACCATAAAGGCGCCAACCTCTCCTAATATTCATTTCAATAAAAAAAAAATATCGGTAGAACACGAAAGTCAAAGGTGTCTTCACAGAAGCTGTTGCATGTTTGCTTGGTGAAGTCACGGTCTGCTGCAGCGAAAGGCGCACTATTTGCGGGTCGGAGACCGTGTCGCAGGTTTGTTTGGCGTGTCGAGTCTTGTTGGCGAGCGGCGTCCAGCTGCCGAGTCGCTTCAGTGACGGTACGAGCATTTTCATCCGACTTCGTAGTGTCTTTGGAAGCTATGATCCGTGTCATACATCAGGTGCAACGCTGTGGAGGCTAGAGATATTTTTGCAGTGGCTCCGTTCGCGCTTAGAAATAGTACGGTGTCTCCTGACCGCTTTTTGTGAAAATGTTCTCTATATAAGGTCAGTTACGAATGAAAATAAGAATTTACCTTTAGAAGCAGACAAACCATGCGCGTATTTGGCTGCTAACACGTTGTTTTACTCAATTTGCTTTTCCTAGTATTTTTTATTTTCATCCCGTCGCGGCCGTCTCACATGCATGCTCATGCGAGCAAATGGCGCTGGCACCCAGCGAAGCATACGCGGAACGCGTGGAGTGATAAAATTCGGAGACCGCACTACTTGCGTAGCTTCCACAGTGTTGCGCCTGATGTATGAAACGGAGTATAGTTCGGGTGCGACGCACCCAACTTCAGGAGTGCGAGTGGCAGAGTTCGAATCGAGAACGCGTCATGCTTCACGCTGGCGTTCTGCTTTACGCGTGCGTGTCTAGGATCAAAGCGAGATTCGCCCGTCGACGCTGTTGCATTTCTGCACCGCTTAGCGCAGCACTTTTCTTAGTTGGTGCCATCTCAAGCGAACATGTAAGCGGCGTGTATGCGCTGCTGGTGCATGTTGATACTGCACTCCGTTGGCAACGAGGCGCCACAGGCTAAACCGACGCAAAAGAGAAATCATGCGCGCAAAGTATAGAGACAGATACGTAAAGAGCGGACACTCCCGTAAGCCCTGCGGCCGACTTACTCACTGCTGTCAGCTTGCCGGCAGGCGAGACCGCTAATTTGGCTTCCGAGAATTTTGATGCGTGGTTTAGCTGTCTTTTGGTTTCGATTTCCACAAGAACGCTTTCGATTCTGGTTAACCTTTGGCTGCAAAAATGTTGAATACGTCACCTCTAGTGGAGCGCTAGAGCTTTAATATTTCATTTTTAAGCCTACCGAACAAATGGACGTAATAAACTCGCGGATAGCAAACATTTTAGTGGAAGAGCCGCCAAGTTTCTCCAAGAACCAGTAACGCTGTATCAGCTCATGCAGATTGGAAAAATAATGCGGTCACGGCTCCATTTATTGCAATTCTTTTACCGTTTCTGAGCCGCTTTTCTCAATTGCACACAATAGGAAGCAGTGGTTTATTTTTCTTGTTTACATAGGGAAATAGGCCCGCATCAGTCCCAGACTGATCCCTCAGGACCTCAATAAAGTTCTTCATACCATACCATAGGGAAATAGAAAAATTCTGGATCACACACTTGATAAATACACAAACAAGAAGAACAATATTTTAGCAATGACTAACAACGCAAATAAAAAATGACACTTGCAAACCAGGCCAGGTGCATGCAGCATGCAGTGCGCTAAAAATCCTTGACAAAATGACCCCAAATGCCCATTACACTACTCGAGCTGCGTCAAATGAAATGTTTGTGTGATGGTACGGGTAAGCCACATACAACACGTTCTGTGCTTTAAACCGAAGGTTCTTGCGAGTGACTTTTTGAAAATTACGCGTTGGAAGGAATGCAAATGTTCTTCCGAAAAGGATGTGTGCAAAACCAACGGGTGGCTGTGCGGTAAATGGGCGCCATATCTCAGCTTCTATGCTACACGTTCGAAATACGCTCACCCAGCATACCAAGCGGCTTGCTAACAATTTTCTTAACGCAAGAAACAGCAAAATCATCTCTGCAGAGAAAAGAAACACCTTACCACACGAGTGAGACGGCGCGTGGAAAAGCGCAGTGAGGTGGGCGTAACCAGCGGCACATCACCGGCACAGCATCAATGTCTATGAAAGCGAGATGCGTGGACGTAACTCCGTAGACGTATCAAAGGTAGATAGCTATCTCAAAGGTAGCCATCTACCTTCGAGGTAAACTGGAAGCGCAAATCGCTACGCTGCCTGGCGGGTGATCCGACCCTTACTTGCTCGGCCGCGAAACGGCTTGAGTGTCCGCTATTTACTAATATGTTTCTCTATGGGCGAAGTGCCAACACCAGGCTACTTACCGCGTTGGAGCCTCCACTGCACCGTGATTACCGAGGCGCTCCCTGTCGGTGCTCGTTAGTATCACGATCTAGTACTTCTCTTGCACCACTCTTATCTCCATCTAACAAGCTGGTTGCAGCATTGCTGAAAGTACAAGGCGTATACAGGTAACATCGTTGCACGGCGGTATGTAGTTCCGGGCGTAACTGGCTGATTATTGAGTATACACTAGTTTTACTTTTCATCGCTACATGATACGGTACAGCGGTACGTGACATGTTAGGACGTTTGCGCATGCACGTCGTTACCCAGAGTTACTGTGGCAGTTATCGCCGGTAGCCGTAATACCGTAATCGCTACTCTAACCGTGACCAACTATAGCAACATGGCAGCACCCATACAGCGGCGACTACCCGCTTCGATCCGAATTCGCACTTGTTACTGGCTCTCCGCCTTGTCAAGGAGAAACAAGCGGCAAAATACATCATCGCTTGCTCATCTCAAGCTGATGACAAATAATTAGGTATGTTATGTCGTAATTATTGAGATCGGCTGTTTGTTTTTCACGCTGCGAGTACTGCAGACACGGCACGGAGCCGTCAAATTGGTTTGATTTCTAGTGATTTCACACATCGGCAGCGGTGGCGGTGGCACGTTGCTGCACAAGAGTGCTCAAACAACTGTTTTGAATTTTGCAGTTCCTTCGCTGTTGTCCGTCTGCAAGAATTTCCGTATCAAGCGCGATCTGCATTCTGCTGGCTTCGTTGACGCACCGTGTGTGGCTGCCTACGTGCTGTCATCACGTGAAGATACGCCCCCTTCCTTCTGGCTATAAAGCTGCGCAAGTCGTCGAGAGCCTTCACACATCGGCAGCGGTGGCGGTGGCACGTTGCTGCACAAGAGTGCTCAAACAACTGTTTTGAATTTTGCAGGTTAGTTGTCTTTTCTTACTGTTGTTAAGCTGCCAGTGCATGCTGCCGCCACTGCTGCCACTGCTGCCCATGGTCTAGTGTCTTGCTTGCAATGTCATCTGAAAATTTTGATCCTTGTTCTGCATGCTACGAAGACATTATAGATGGTGAAGAATTTATGACTTGTGCAGATTGCTGTCAAAGGTTTCATATAGGGAAGTGTGCAGGGGTTGGGGAGCGGAGTTTTAAAGCAAAAAAATGCCGAATTAAGAAAAGTCTTGAAATGCTTGACATGTCGGTCTTCGGCGTATCGCAGCCAGGATAGCAGCAGTGATGCATCTTCTGCTGTTCTATGCAAACGGCTTGCTGAGATTAGTCAGTCATTGGCAAATCTCACGGCCAAAGTGGATGATCTGACATCTTTGAAGGAAACCGTTTCAAGCATTGAAAAGTCTGTACAACATATGTCTGACACGTATGACAAATTGCTCGAAGTGTCTATAATAGGCATGACAAGGAAATCGAGCTCCTGCGTAAGAGAGTTGACGACATTGAGGCAAACCAGAACGGTCAGCAATTTCAAAAACTGCGTCAGGAATTGAACGACCTGAGCCAGTACAGTAGGCGGCAAAACATGGAAATACATGGAATGCCTGTGACAGATGGTGAAGATTTACTGAGCAAAGTAAACAGCCTTGCTGTAAAGCTTGACTTGCCCACACTTGTAGCAAATGACATTGAAGGGCTACACCGCCTTCCATCTCAACCAGACAAGGTGCCTGTGGTTTTGATCCGTTTTGCCAACCGATCCACAAAATCAGACTGGATTTCAAAGCGCAAAAAATGCGAAGATGACATTCGATTCTTTGATAACCTGACGGCTTCTAGCAGGCATTTACTGTGGCTCGCTAAAATGAAGGCTAAGGAAATGAAGTACGCTTTCGTCTGGTCAAAGGAAGGAAAGATCTACGCTCGAAAGCAACCTGGTGCACGAGCCATCAGGATCGCTTGTGAGGAGGACATTGATACGATGGTTTAATCACTGTTGCTGCGAGACTGCGCAGTACACCTGCTCAAAAATGGCTTATTTTACTGCCGAGTCATTCACCGACTTTCTAAAGGATGGTGCTTACAATCCTCGCAACACACTATCTCTTTACCACTTGAACTGTCAAAGCCTAAAAAATAAATCGGAAGAAGTAGAAGCTGAATTAACTAAACTGAACTTTAATTTTGACCTTATTGCCTTCACTGAAACATGGTTTACCTCAAATGCAGATGTCAGCGAGTTTCCTGGTTACAAACCCATTTCAGTATTTCGAGATGGAAAGCGTGGTGGTGGTGTATCTTTATATGTGCAAAATTATTTGTGCTTTGAGGTCTTGTCGGATTATTCAATTGTTTGTACTGATTTTGAAACTGTTTGCATTGCTTTTCGTAGAGTTACTATTATGGTTGTGTATCGCCCCCCTCAAGGAAATTCTGACAATTTTTTTCGCTTCATTGATTGTTTTCTGAAGTTTGCTAACCAAAACAACTGGCGTATCATTGTGCTAGGTGACTTCAATATTAACTTTTTGGAGGATAACGCTCTGAAGATTAACTTAAATGAAATAATGCTGTCTAATGGTTGTGACAATACTATTAAATTGCCTACTCGCATATCCTTGCACTCTGAAACATTAATTGATTTGTGCTTCACTAATTTCCCACCTCAGAGTTGCATATCCGGTGTTTTTTCTTCTGGAATTAGTGATCACTTGCCTTTCTTTTCACTTTTTCCTGATACGACCAAATTGAATAAACGCGTTCACGCTCGTAGAGTTAATGATGAAAAGAGCATCTCCAGATTTTGTCACTTGTTGTCGACAATTAATTGGGTAGATGTATATGGTGAAAATGACTCGTCCCGTGCTTATGATATATTTATTCAGAAGCTGCTTGAATGCTATTACGCTGCGTTCCCAACTCAAACTATAAAAAAACATAGAAAGGCTAGAAAAGAATGGATGACAGGAGCACTTTTGAAACAAATTAAAGAAAAGAACAAAATGTTCTCTCGTTTTTTGGAAACGCGATGCCCGGATGATTTAGCTAAGTTTAAGAAGTTTCGAAATAAATTAAACTCAGATCTAAAGAAAGCTAAATCTTTTTTCTATATAAATAAGTTTTCGTCAATCTTACACAATCCTAAATTACTTTGGCAAGGTATTAACGTTATTATAGGGAACAGGCAGAATTGTCTTCCCTCTGAGCTGAAAGTCAATGGGGTGAATTATGCTGGAGTTTCACTTGCCAATATGCTGAATGAACACTTTTTAGTTGCTGGAGCATGCCGACCCTCTGCTAGCTGTCATTCAACTCGGTCTGTTGACTCATACTTACCCTCTTGCAGTACTGAATCTATATTTTTGTCCCCTACTTCAGTTGATGAAGTTATTTCTATCATTAATTCATTCAGGAACACCTGCTCACCTGGAGATGACGAAGTTGCTGCTTTTCCTATCAAATGTGCTGTAAATATTATTGCTGGCCCTCTTACGCATATTTGTAACAGAATGCTTCTTTCTGGTGTATTCCCTAGCAAATTAAAAGTCGCGCGCGTTACCGTTTTATTCAAAGGAGGAAACAAAAATGACCCAAATAATTACCGTCCTATTTCGGTATTGCCTCTGTTTTCGAAGTTAGCTGAGCGTATACTATATAGGCGACTAAACAATTTCTTACAAGCTAAACATCTTATTTGCCCCCAACAGTATGGCTTTCAGGCCGGTAAATCAACAGAATCTGCTCTGTTAGATATTAAAAACTCTATAATTAACAATTTTGAAACTAAGCTTTTTTCTGTTGGAATTTTTCTCGACCTGCGCAAAGCTTTTGATTCTGTGCAACATACAATACTGCTCCACAAATTAAAAACTTACGGGATCCGTGGAGTGGCAAATTCACTATTGGAAAGTTATCTAACTGCACGGATACAGTACACTCAGATTCATGATGTAAAATTCAGTTTTGGTATGATAAAATTCGGTGTCCCTCAGGGTTCAATTCTGGGACCACTTTTATTTATTCTCTATATTAATGACATTGTAAACATTCCATTAACTCCTAATATCATGATGTATGCCGACGATACTAATGTCTTTTTTTCCGGCTCCAGTCTCCAAGTACTTGAACACCAATGTAATACCTTGCTTGAGGAGTTAGCGGTTTGGCTCTATGTTAATCAACTTCAATTAAACGTAAACAAAACAAAGTTTATGCTCTTCCATCCAAAAAACAAACCATTAGATCATCACATCAAACTATTTTTTAATGACGTAAACATCGAGCAAGTTCATAGTTGCCGTTTCCTTGGTGTGTTTTTTCGTAGCGATTTGGGTTGGAGTGATCATATAAACTACATTAGACTAAAAATGGCCAGATCTATTTATGTTATTTATCGTGTTAGACATCTCCTCCCACTACAAATTAAAAAACAGTTATATTTTGCCCTTGTTCAGTCTCACCTGGTGTATTGCAACCTAGTGTGGGGTACATGCAACAAAACTGATTCACACAAACTGCTTTCTCTCCAGAAAAGAGATCTACGTTTATTAAGTTCAAGTTCATCTGTTGAAGCTAATCTTTTCGAAACATTTCATGTTCGCAATTTCTTTCACTTATACAATTTTAGTTTGGCTCTTCACATTTTTTATAAAGTCAAACATGACTTTAACTCTTTTTCTAATACTTATAATTCAAGAAACGTTGCGTATGGTCTACGTTCCGTTGCCCTATCTACTGCAAGACCCAGAACAAATTATGGTAAACAAACAACCGATTATCAAATTATAACATTGTGTAATGCCTACCAGTCTCTTACTCAGATTGCTTTAGAAAGTTATAGTGTGTCTGTATTTAAGAAAAAACTGACGATTCTTTCCCCCCCCCCCGGTTAAATTTCAGCTAATTCTGTATACTTAGTTTTTTTTTGAATGTGCATATTATGAAATGTTTTGTTTATTGTTAATGGATATTTATTATTGTCTATCATTACCTATTTTCTATTGTGATCATGTTTGCTCATTGTTTTGTTTTCTCTTTGTCCATTCGGCCCCCGTTTCCATGATGTGTGATCGGGGTTTAGGCCTTGTCAGGAGGTATGCTTGGTCTACCTCCTTTAGCCTCACCTCGAGGGCATATTGTATTGTATATAATATGGCCAAATAAACATACTACATACTAAAAAAAAAAGTTAGCAGACGCCGCCACAGCATTAGCATTGGTGATGCATTGATGATCCAGAACGCTACAAAAGCATAATTGTTCGCTGCATGATTAATTTACTACCCCGCTCTAGCATGGTACGTGGTTGCGTTAGCGAGCAAACGCCAAGTAGATGCCGAGCTCATGCTGTGGCGCAGGTGAACATTTATAATAGCATTCGCCCGTACTACTTGCTAAGCAGGCTGCAAGGTATATGCAGGGAAAACGTACAGTTAAAGCGAAGCCCTACTGTCCCATGCATGTACACGCAGCTTTGGTTACGGCGTCAAAACAGACGAGGCGGTCCGGATTGAACACCTCTCGAGGGGCATTAGGCCTATCTATTCGCAAATAATTTGTGTAGCTTCCACAGTGCTGCAACCAGCAAGCTATTTTACCCCTTAGCGCCGACGTCAGATCCGTTATAAGAAGTCAAGCGTGGACCCCTGCATAAAACACCTTCGTGTTAAAAGAAAAATAATCATGAGCCATTCCACTCTGTGATCAGCTGGATGACCATCGAAGCTGTGCAGAGCACGAAAAGAGGTGGCATAGAGTTGTGATCAAAGGTACGAACACATTTATTGTCTTGATCGGTGTTCATCCCGACGAAAGGTAGGCACGCACATTTATTTTTATACTTCCGCGTTCATTCTTATTATAGATTCGTTATATACATTCGTCTCTTTGTTTTGTGATATACTGAGGCAAAGAATTTTAGACCGAAATCATCGCACCGACTTGCAGTGGTCCAGTGCCATCAGCGCCTTTTGAGAGGGAGGGGCAGTATGGGAACACTGGCATGATGAGCGGCAACGGAGTCACTGCAGAAGACGACGACGATGATGAACGCGCGAGCAGTGGCACGAACGCGTTTGCGTCGTTACGACCAGGGGTGCCAACGAGCCAGCTTTGGTAGGAGACGGCGACTAACGTGGGAGCAGTGGTACGAGCAATGGATGGTCATCATAGCTTTTCATCAAACAGACGGACCCGACGGACCCGAACAGACGGACCCGAAAATTCTATGGAACCCCAGCCATAAACAGCTTCGCTGCAAAAGTCTCCAGGGTGCAAACAAACCATCTCGCTAAACGAGGATGATGCTGCAGTTGCACTGCCTACCGGAGTGGCGTGGTCCCCGCTAATATGCTATGCGGTACTCAAGAATCCATCTATTGCATTCGCCGGACCCAAGGTCAATTCAAGTGAGTGGCGAAGCTGGGACGAAAAGCGGTCCAGAATCAATTGTCACTGACATCCGCAAGGGTGGTTACAATTGATGGAGGCAACATGCAAAAACACCCGTGTACTTAGATTTAGGTGCACGTTAAGGAACCCCAGTTAGTAAAAATTAATCTGGAGTCTCCCACTGCGGCATGCCTCAGAATCAGATGGTGGTTCTGGCTCGTAAAACCTCAAAAATAAATAAAAAAAGTTGGTTATTGGTGCAGTGATTGAAGTGGGACTAGACGAGCAGGAAACGAGTTTTCTTGATGATAAAAAGTTTTCAGTTATAAACAAGACGCAACTTGATTTCATATAACGAAAATAGAATTCCAAATCAAAGGAAATAAAATACAGATATATCTATCACTTTATCATTAACAATAAATACCACTTTCTTAGCGCCCGCTAAAATAAAGGGGCGTTCCTTCCGCTATCAATTGAAATGCAAGGAAGCTCTTGTAGTGTGTCGAAAGGCACGCCCCCCTCCGAAGTTTGGTTGTTTGCTTGTCAACATCTGTCTGAATTATGCTAGTGTTCTGTTTGAGACGTGTGTTTCTTCGTCGGTCAATACTTTCAATCAAAAGTACTGAGTTTCGATCATCATAGAATTGTTCTCTTGGCTGTCTTCGCCCGGCTGCGCTGGTCGACAGACTTGCCGTCAAACGATGCTGCCAGCACTCAGCTCCCTAAGATTTCTTCGGTCCGCAAAGAAACCATGTTCTGCGCGTGGGTGCAATTGCGACAGTGCTAAGACTAGCACTTCGCTGCATCGCTTTTCGCGATAAAAAGCTTGAAACTGCCATCGAGTCAAATTGCGGGGCATGTGAACGTACTCCTCAAAAGGCAGGCCATTTAGATTAATTTCCCGCCTTTGACAGCAGAAATGACGTGACATCTTTTTTTAACAAACATAACGCCACTTTATTCTTGTCCCGCCGTAAGTGTTCCCTTCTCACAGAGATGGCGCTAAGTCGTATGAACTGCCGAAGAACAGCCACGTTTTGAACGTACAGGTTTCCATGGAAGCTTCACTACCAGGTACATTTACCTTGCCGGACCTGCGCGTGTGTACCGCGAGCATGGCAGAAAAATATAAATAAATGCGTGCATTGTAATGTTTTACCGAAATTTAGGTTTGTGTTTGGGCGTCGTACTTATTTGCGCGATCAGCGGTAGGCGGAAATTGAAATATCGCTGGAGTTAACAGTCCCGCGCGTTTCTGTATACAATTACCGAGCTTGTTTCTCCATTTAATTGTCTGTCGCCGCGGCAAGAGGCAAAATACAGTTGAAGTTATCCATCCGTTTGAAATATGGAGATAATTGCAGACACTATGCCACAAATTGAATGTTTAATAATTCACTTAATTCACTTAAAATTTTAATTCATTCCATAAGTCTATTCAATCGATAAACAGACCTGATTTTATACGGAAGGACAACCGACGCCCGGAAGTGCTAGTTGTAAGACGCACTTTCCTCGGACATCAGGTGCAAAGAATACATTCCTACCTACTTAAAACATCCAATAAATCACGAGGGATCACTTGGGCCACTCCTGAGATATTGTACTATAATTTCCTCAGAAAAGAAGCTCATCATCAAGCCCTTCACTTCTTTAAAGTTGAGCAAATTACTATACTTCTACGAGAACAACCAAGAAGAGCAGGATACAACAAAACTCTTCATGTTTAACCCCTCGGAGCAAGTTCCTTCCAAGTTCAAGTAGAAAACCAAGGCAAGCAAGCCTAAAGACTTCAAGGAGATCAAAAATAACGTACAGCGCGAAGGACAAGGACTGCGCGAGACGATATACACAGCGCTGACTTCCAACAATATTTTATTGCGTTGCCACATCATGTGTATATATACAAGAGGGGGCATCCGCAGAAAATGAAAGGCAGTCACAAGAGGTGTTCTAACAGCAAGTCACTGTACTAAGAGCATGCTCACTTGAAAAAAAAAAAAGCGAACATTACGATTTCTATCTGTTTAGACACGTCGCTTCACTAGGGGGTCAGCGCGATAGAGGGGGCACTAACACACATACTAAAAAGTTTTCTGATGAAATCAGCTTCCACAATTTCCCGGGTGAGCTGTGAGCTGTGTCTCGCCTAAACTTCAGTATCTTCAAAGAGGGGCACGCAGCCGCAGTCCCGGCAATGGAGGCCCAAGTGGTTTTGACCAGTGCTGTGAACGTTGTTACAGTGCTCTCTTAGACGATCGTTTAAGCACCTGCCTGTCTGTCCAACATATTTACTGCCGCAAGAAAGGCGAATTTGGTAGACTACATTCGTTGTGCACGTCACAAAACGTTTTCTGTGCCCGACAGAGCAACAACTCGGATGTTATTTAGGCGCGTTTACGCGCTTACAGAGCCTTGAAAACTTTTCCGGGGCTGAGGAAACGACTGTGATTCTTGCACGGTGTCCAATTTTCTTTACCCTGTGGGAGGCACCATGCACAAAGGGTAGCACTGCAAACCTGCGTCTTTCAGCCAGCTGGTTCCTTGACTGAGCGGGTTCATCCCGTTTTGTGCGCCTCAGAAGCTGTTCCGCTATGGCTGAAATTAACGCCAAAGGGTAGCCACCCCAAGAAAGGCGATCAACCTGTGCAGCAAGACTATGTTGCATATCGTGTGGGCAAGATATATTGAGGCTGTTAACGAGACCTAACTTTATGATACCTAGTTTAATGAGGTTTGAGTGTGCGTTGCTAAAGGGCCAGAGTGGCTTCTTACTTCCCGGTTCGAAGTACCAGCACACATGTTTGTTAGCAAGGCACAGCCTGAGATCTAGAAAGCGCAAGGAATCATCAATGGGGACCTCATGCGTAAGTTCTAAAGGCTCCAGCTCTTTCTTTAAGATCTCCAAGACTTCAGAAACAGCAGGCCCAAAAGTGTGATCAGTGCAGTCAATAAATATAAGTTAGTCGTCCACAAACCTGCACACTTTGTACTATTCACTTCCGCATGGCAAGTTGCATCTGGTTGTAGAATGCATTGATGAGAATGCTGTAGGTATTTCTGTTAGCGGCTTTCTTGAATTGCTGACCTTCTACATGAAATCAACTTACACCTCATGGAATGAACAAAATTACATACAAAGGAACGGTGTTTGTATAGGATCATGCCTGGCGCCGGTACTAAGTGATATAGCTCATCGTGATCACAATATTCATGGTCACCTAGCCACGCCCCCTGTTGTCAAAGTGTGCAGGTTTGTGGATGACTACCTTATATTTATTGATTGCACCGATAACGCACTATCGCGCTGACCCTTAGTGAAGTCACGTATCTAAACAAATAGAAATCGTAATGTTCGTTTTTTGCTGTTAGAACACCCCTTGTTCGTTACTTGGTGTTAGAACACCCCTTGTGACTGCCTTTAATTTTCTGCGCATGTCCCCTCTTGTATATGTACACACGATGTGGCAACGCAATAAAATATTATTGGAAGTCAGCACTGTGTATGTCGTCTCTCGCAGTCCTTGTCCTTCGCGCTGTACGTTATTCTTGATCATGAATTACCAACTAACCCAAGCATCCACCCTAGTTCACTTAAAGGAGAAGTAAATTGTATTCAAGATGAAGAAATATCTATGTAAATCAATTTTCAATAAACCCGGCACCAACCCACTCCTTGGCTGTGATTTCGTCGATGGTGATTATTACTTTTTTCCCCTTTTCTACTTGTCTTCCTTTTCTCTTTCTATTCCTTTTCATTTTTTTAAAAGAAACAATTTGGGTACCTCCCCTCATTTTTGATATTATATTAGACTTTCGCTTCACACCTGCAATACATTAGTGGTCGAGGTCGAGGCATCTCTCCTTTATGCCTCTCTCACTTTCTGTCTGTCTCCACGACAAGAGGCACAATACAGTTGAAGTTATCCATCAGTTCGAAATATGAAAGCTGGAATTATGAGACTCCAGTGTGTCTGATGAAAACAGAAAAGCTCTACTGAGCAGTTTTCTGCACCTTCTGCAGTCAATCTATGGGAAATGTAAGGTCTCTTTTAAAGCACTGGTGGTGTCAATTCAAAAAGAAACGGTTGGTGTAAAAATTGTGATAACTTACTTCATTGGTGCACTCCAGATTTGCAGTGTTTTCTGAATAGGCTGCTGCAAATTTCAAGTTTTCAGCTCCTAAAATGTTATTTTCTGCCCCGTTAAGCTGCTCCGTATTTGAACTAGTCTCCTCCAAAATAAAGATTTTTTCTTTGTCCAACGTTGCTCCAAACGCTGTTTCAGCTGCTCCACAGCTGTCTACATCAAAAAAGCGTTCTAAACGGCATTTTTTTTCGTTTCACATACTTTCCACATGTTTTCGTGTTTTCCTGCTTGCTTTCCGGACGCTAAATCGACTGCTGTGGTGGGGACATAATCGAGTATCTGTCGCCCATGCATCTCGCACCTTATTTTGTACGCACAAGCTAAGTGTGGAAGAACGACAGGCACGATTAGGCATTCGTGATTAACGTACGCTTTCTTCTGTTTAAATATTGGACGTGGTAGTAATTTATATATCATGCAAGCGAGCGAGTTCTACTCAACCTCCTATGTAGCACTGTACCACCAGGACGCACGTGCTTAATTGTTCCTAACCATAAATGAAACGCATGAAAAGTGTGCAGCGCGAGTCGCTTACGCTGACCATTGCAACACGTTTGAAAGCGGAAACGTGCCGTGTCAAACGTCTTTAGGAACCCTGAATGTTTCGTTTGTTGGAATTTCTTCTCACTGGTGCTCCTACACAATAGCAAACGCTACCTTAAGGTAATCGGCCAGAATGTGCTTAAAGGGATGTGCTTAAATGTATGTGCGAAAAAAAATCTTTAAGTTTATTTCCACCATCAGATATACTGTATAAGTTATCACAAACAGTCACAACACAATCATTGTAAATAATTGTGACGTGTTCTTACTAATCAGAATAGTAGAACTTTGATCAAGGATAAAAAGTTGCTATGGCAATGCCACAAGAATGTTTTGGCTAGAGCGACTCAGTGTTCATGTTTATGGAAAGAAGTGTTTTTTTATGCGATGCATTCTTCGCCAAGTGCAGGTAGTAAGTGAGCACATAAAACAACTCTTGGATTGCAAGATGCAATACAATCATGAACGTCCACCAATCTTGTCGCAATCAAGTGGCAACCTCGTAGTCGCTTTTTACAGGTAGTAAGTGGGCACAGAAAACAACTCTTGGATTGCAAGATGCAACACAATCATGAACGTTCACCAACTAGCCCGGTTAATTGCGTTACTAAGCGTTATATTGAGTACATTGGGCTTTTGCAACACATACGTCCACGTGTTGTTCCTTTATGTTCGTCCATTACTTCCGTCAGCGTAACAATAAGCGCAACACAATCATGAGCGTCCACCAACTAGCCGCTTGTATTGCTTTACTGAACATTATTTTGAGTACATAGAGATGTTGCGCCACATACGTCCATGTTTTGTTCCCTTATTTTCGTCCATTAGTTCAGATGGTGCAACACTAAGCGCAATACAATCATGAACGTCCACTTACTAGCCCCGTTTATTGTTTTACTAAATTCTTGGATGCTCGTTCTCACACTTTTGAGATTAGTTGCTCTGGGAAGCACCTTTACACGTTTCAAACTGAAGGCATTGCGTTTGACGGTAGTTGGAAGATATTTTTTGTCTCTTTTATAAACAGTGTAGCAGCAGAAGTTATCTTTCGGGCTATATGAAAAGCGTTAAGCGCCTTTCAATGCTTCGGAGTTATGCAGTTTGCGTGCTGTTAATCACGAGGCAGCTGCTGGCACAGATTCGCATTGTGCCAGTCGTGCATGGTATGAAACCCTTCTCGTGCGTAATAAGTCTTCCGTTTTTCATTACTGTTTTATTTAGTTCCGTCGAATTGGACAGACTATGTACTACATGCGCTGTACAAAAGAAAAAAAAAACGAGCCAGATTATTCATTTGGTGGCCTTTTCCTAGTAGATAGCGCACATATTATTCAAATAATTTAGTGGACATTGCACTTGTTCTACCCTTGTCAACACACCTAAGGGATCGTAATATGTTTAAGTTGATAAGTAACGTTATCAATGCGCCCCCATTCATGTGCATTCTACTGAAAGTGTGGAAAATTTATTCATCTCGAAGTGTGAGAAAAGAGACATTGCACACTGTTCTAAGCGGAAATAAATTGCAATTCTTAAAGTGATTGTTCAAAACGGCAGTCACTATGCTGAGCATGGTCGTTCGGCACGGGCATATTGCAATAACACCTGAAAAATGTGCACAGTCCAGCCGGGTATCTATGTTTCAGCAATTATTATTATAGAAATCGTTTGGGATTCTCGCATTTCCTTTATTTTTATAAGTACACTGTGTGTCACATGAACCTTCCTTGAAACGAAACGTGCCGTTGCTGGCACCGGCGACTATTACGGTTGTCTAATTGCTTATCGTGCTGTAATATAGGGAAACATCATAGTGGTACTGATTCATATTGCCATGTAGTCTTTAGTCAGAGGTAAACAAAGTTGACTATAGAGGCATAAGTGATGAGAGCAAATTATATAGAAAACTGCTATTGAACCGTAAAAATAACTCATCGAATAGTTTTTCCTCACATTGTTACATTTGCTTTACGTGTGTGCCTCTGTGTCCTTGTCTTCCATGCTGTACTCGCGTGGCTATCAATTACGAAATTGCCCAAGCCCTTGTCAGCTTTATTAAACAAGAGATTCAAGTCAATTGAATCTAATACTGCATGTCAAGTGACTGACGTGTTATTCGTTTTATTTAAATATTATGGACTGGCAGTACTTGAAAATCATTAAACCACAATATTTTTTTATTGCACTTAAGCTGCGGGCGTCATAGACTGCCAGAAAATTTTCATGAGAACAGCCAGGGAAGGCTTGGAAATAGATCGGGAAATTTTAAAATGACCGCATCGGTATGCTGTCTTGTTATATGTCATACAAAGTTTCCAGAGGTTCTCTCAGTTAAGTATATTTTTAAAACGTTTCACCTCATAAGAAGTTGAGGGAAATTCGTCCCATTTATTGAAAAAAGTGAAAGTCAAGCATACTGACATGGCACTTCTTACTCAATTTGTTTTTTTTTTGTGTTTTCACTAAAAGTCCTGAACCTCGAAACCCTAGAAAAAATTTTCATCTTCGAAATCACCTTAAATAATTTACTGTGATAGAATTCATTCGAGCTATAGTATCAGTTCTGTTTTCTAGAAGGTGCATATCGGTCGTGCCATAACACAAAGTGCTCGCGTGGTATTTCGGGTGCTATGGGGTATACCTAAACTGGAAGCCTGTTAGCATGCCCAAGAGGTCTCATTACCTGTAAGAAACTAAGTGACCATGTCAATACAATCAATCCATCTGCCTTCTGTTGAAGTTATGGCCAATGACCCATCCACTTAAAGGTATGAGAAAGACATTTAAATGTGTATTAAGCAATATAAATTACAGTCTTTGGTATGACACTGTGAATACTCCAGTCACGTCTTCTGAGAATATGCCTCTGCACGGGCATAATTAACTACCAGCCTAAAAAATGTACAGACAGTCCAACTGGGTAACGTTTCAGCAATAAATATAGAGATCAATTGGGGTAAGTACATTAATGCATCATATATTAACTTGTCATAAAAGAGAACATACTGTTGCTGGCGTGAGCAGCAGTTGCGACTGTTTAATTGTTCACCATTCCATGAAATAAAGCATAGTTTAATGGTACCGATTTGTATTGACAAGCAGCCATTAGTCATAGTTAAACCGCGTTAAGTATTGACTTAGATGATTTAAGCAAGTATATTAAGCTGCTTAATGAACATACAAAGAATACAGACTTGTTATTTTTGCCTCATATTGCTGTATCTACTTATTTGCAGCTTACAACTGCAGCAGCACCTTTGGGACTAATGACACAAAGGTCAAGGCCAGCCTGGCGACCATGCTTCCCAAGGGGAAGTAGCGTAAATATTTAGTCTCTTTCCATAATAGCATAAAAAATGTATTTAAGAAATTTATCTGCTATATTGTCAATTAAAACAGTTAATTCACTGCCTGTGCATTTGTTTTATTTTTTGCACTGCATGATTCAGCACTTCAATTCTTTCTGTTTGTTCAACATATGTGAGAGTACAGCTGGTTTAGGAGCATTATTAATCTACTAACGTTAACCCATAAGTGCAGATGAAAAGCAACAGGTGCACATGCATAAATATATTCCAACTTTTTTGCTACCACATGTAAACAAAAATGTAAACTAACATGTACATAGCAGATAGCTATGGGCTTATGGCCTCATACACTCTTTGTAGACTTGTCTATAAAATATCTGTGTCTATAGACTGTCTGTAGTCTAATGAAAATTCATGTTTCTTGACAAATGTCTGCAGAATGTCATAGAAGAAAGTGCATAGGATTATATAGTTTGTTTTTGTAGACTGAAGCTTATAGAATGTCTATAGACATTCTATAGACTTCAGTTTACAAAAATTTAGCTATACAACCCTATACAGTTCTGTCTATAACAATTCTGCGGACATTTGTCTACAAACATGAATTTTCATTAATCTATAGACAGTCTATAGACTCAGACTTTTATAGACTAGTCCATAAAATGTGTATGGCCATAAGTCTATAGACTGTCTACAGACTGGTCTATAGGGATAGTCTATAGATAGTCTATAAATTTCTTATAGACCTCAGTCTACAAAAGTAGAACTATAAGCCTATACACTCGCCTATAGACATTCTGCAGACAATTGTCTATGAACATGAATTTTTATTAATTTATAGACAGTCTATAGACAATATATAGACAGTCTATGCACTCAGACTTTTCATAGACTAGTCATTGTATGGCCAAAAGTCTACAGACTGTCTATAGACTGTTCTGTAGGAGTAGTCTATAGATAGTATATAGACACTTGTCTATAGATTTTCGATAGACTTCAGTCTACAAAAGTAGAACTATAAGCCTATACACTTGTCTATAGACATTCTGCAGAGAATCGTCTACAAACATGAATTCTAATTAATCTATAGACAGTGTATGACAGTATATGGACAGTCTGTAGACTCAGACTTCTTATAGACTAGTCTATAAAAGGTCTAACCATAAGTCTATAGACTAGTCTAAATAAATGTCTATAGACAGTCTGTATACTTCATAGACAAATGTCTCTAAACTGTCTATAAACTTTCTATGAAAATGTTTGTAAGGATTCACTGACCATCAGGCGCTTGCTCATTTTCTGAATGGTAGTCAACCGAAAGGGTGGACTGCTCGCTGGATCAGTGAAATTCAACAGTTTGATTTTGAGGTGGCACATAGGAGCTGACAAGGTTTGTGAGATGCTGATGCACTTTCTCGACTTCCCATGTTAATAACTGCGGGAACGAGGAAAGCGTGAACTGACTTAAAATGTGGGAAGGCACAGAACAGCTGATATACTTCAACGAAAAGTTTCCCGTACCGGATACACTGAAAAAAAATGTTGTCGATCTCTATTGCGACAGTACAGAGTCAGGAGGGCATGACGGCTTCTCGCGAACATACTACAGTATGAGGAGAGGATTTACATGGCCCAGTATGAAGAAATATATTAGCGATTGCATTAGCTCTTGTCAACAATGTCAACCGAACAAAGCAAAATATCAGCAGAAGACAAACAGCATGATTTTTCCACCTCATTCAAATGCGCCATTTGAAACCGTACAAGTTGATTCTGCTGAAGTGAAGAAAAAAAAGCGAAGGAATGAAGAAAACGCAGTGCTTCTGTGGACATCGATCAATGCTCAAGGATGCTAGCTGCCATGCCAGGAAAAGACAATGCTGATGCTGTCATATGTCTCTTGAATAGAGACATGTTTAATGGATTGACATGTGTCATATCCGATTATGACCCTGCATTCAATAAAACTAAATGAACAGGTGAACTGAATGAACAAGTAATGTTCATTCAAGAGTCAGGCATTTGCAAGGTACTCAAAACACATAAACGTTACCTTGGAGTTCACATCACCATACCATCCATCAGCTAATGGACTAGCAGAGCGAGTTATCCGAGATATAAAACACTATGTAAGTATGTACTCAGGATTCCCAGGAGGGTAGAAGCGCTGTCTACAACAAGCTGTGTTGCACCACAATAGATCTCATACGAGCACTCTCGGATGCAGTTCTCAATGCGCCGCCTTTAAGGAGCCTGCCTATTTGCCTGCGGGCGATATACTTGGCATAACAGAGAAGCTTAACTTGAAGGAAGCGAAGAAGAGTTCCGAACAGCAAAGGAAGCACAGGGAAGCGATGAAGAGAGCATTTGACAAACGGCATAACACAAATATTCGCCCAATTGCATTAGGCGATATGGTTCTGGTGCGGAAAGGATATGGTGGTCCTAACACAAAACTTGTGGGTCGGTTTAAAGTCGTAAAATTGGCTAAGAAAGAAGGAGTACTCAAGGTTATCGGCTAAACGACAGAAAACGGTGCAATGGAAATAGCAGCCATTGCCAACGTCATCCCTTATTTACAGCAGATGGATAGAACAAAGCCCGGGAGAGTGTAGTGGGCCGTGATGAGAAAGGACAGATCTGGTGGGAACGGGGGGAAGAAGAAGAATAGTAAAGAGATCGCGCTTTGGTTTTGTGCACACTTGTCGTAGAACGTTACAATTAATATGCAGAAGGCAACAGTAATGTCCAGTAGCCTGTCAATGGAACAACAATTCATGATAGCCAGTCAGCCTCTACAGTCTCTACAGGAGTACACTTATCTAGGTCGAGTATTCACAGGAGACCTTGATGTGGAAAGGAAATTTACAGAAAACTAAAAATGGGTTGAAATTCATACGATAGGCATTAACATATCGTGACTGGAAGTTTACCCCTGTCATTGAAAAGAAAAGTGTACAATCGTTGCATTCTTCCGGCGTTAACATATGGGACATAAACTTGTAATTTAACAAAGAAGTTCAAGAACAAGTTAAGGACCACGCAAAGAGCGATGGAACGAAAAAAGTTAGGCGTAACCTTATTAGACCGGAAGAGCGCTGTTGATCAGAGAACAAAAGGCATAGCTGATATTATAGTACACATCAAGCTAAAGAAATGGAACTGGGTAGGCCATGTAATGCGTAGGGCGGATAACCGATGGACTGTTAGTGCTCAAGAATGGGTGCTGACGTAAGTGAAGCGTAGTCGAGGACGGCAGCAAATTAGGTGGGGTGACGAAATTAGGAAATTTGCAGGCGGAAGTTAGAATTAGCTAGCGCAAGACAGAGGTTGAATTGGAGATCACTGGGAGAGGCCTTCGTCCTGCAGTGGACATACACATAGACTGATGATGATCGCAGCAGAGCGGAGACACGCGATTTTTTTTTTACGTGGTACGTAGCCCTCACACAAAGCGGCATGTCAGCTCGCGCGACCCGACTAATCTGTTAGGGCAGGGAGTATGGGCCATCGCACCCTGAAAAGGGCGGATGGCTCCCGCTTGGTCGCGGGACAATTGGTCGTAAATAAATGTTACGAAGCCTTTGAAAATAATATAGACTTTATTAATGACAAATTTGAGAGCCATATTTTAATGAAGGAACTTTTGTTGGATTAGAATTGAATAGTGATTCAAAGTTTTTTTCGTACCAAATTTTTTAAGACTTTATTAGCGCCGATAATTTGGAGTGGCGCCCTCTCGCGAATGACGTCACCGACAGGACGGCGTTCGCTCCTGCTCGCTTGGCTACCGCGCGAGCTCGTTCCTTTCGTGTATGCTTGTGGCATGGGTGACTCGAGCCGTACTTATTTAAGGATACGTCGGCTTCTTTCAGCTGCCATGTCTGAACCATAGTTTCTTTTTAAAAGCCCATGAGTCGAGAAAATTTGCAGCTTGGATATCGCAAGCTATGTAGCATTGAAGGTTTTGCAATGCATACATGTGCCGTGTCTATCTGTAAATTTTGCGTAAAAGCAATGTCTGCAAATTCAACACGTGAAGTATGTATGATACTTCGCTAAACAGTTAGCATTCGCTTAGTACTTAGCTATGAGAGACATTGCATTTTATATGAAAGAAAAATCTTGGTAATTCCTGTCAACATGTTTCACGTGTTAGAAAGTCACTGCCCACCAAAGCTGTCATCATGATTCTTATTAGTCTGGTGAGTTGTTCTAGTGAAATGCGGTTACTTTATTAATGCGTGAAGGAAAGAGTTGGGCGCGCATTTAGTATGAAACTTTTTGCTGCTACTTTCACCGCTCTCTGAAACAGACTTCTATAAAAGGAATAGCTGATGGCTGCTAACACGACGCCACGTCATGTAGACGAAATCCAATCAATTGCAAGCGGTGAAATGTATCATGGTGGCCCTCAGTACCCTTTATCGACTATATGGCCCACCCCTCACGCAAAGGTAGCAAACGAATGTCGTTATGGCGAGGCATGCATTGTTCGCTTAACCCATTCGTTAAACACAACTTTGAATTGTAACCGTGAAGCAGTTATTTACAGCCCCAATTGCAACGCCTAAAGTATACTCGAGGTTCTACAGCGCAGCTTAGGCTGCCTAGAAAAGGAAAATTCAAGCACCTTCTGCCTCACCATTTTTCTATCCAGTGTTGTTTAATTACAAAAACGGAGAACTATTCGCTACGGAGATACATAAAAGAGAACCTTGAAAACCTTCATAATGAAGACACCCCAAGCATTACATATTTCACTTGATTTTTTGCCCTCCATCGGGGGATTATGATATCTTCAATATGTCCCATACTATTAATAACTGAAGCTTCGGCTTCCTTTTGGCTGTAGCCATACGCTCCAAAAATCATATTTCACTAAGAAATTTGGGCCGAGCAGCCTGTGTCAGTTCGCCAAACAGATTCACCATGTATATTCCTCAAGCAACAAGCACCAGTAAATTGCTGAAGTGAGTTGAACATGTAGCACGGAAAAGGGCACATTCCTTTTCGTATTCTGCAAACAGCTGTAAGCCTCGATTAGCTTTATTTCAAGTTGCCGCCGCTTAAAATAAACACGTAAAGAACCGCCTAATCTTGGGAAGCAGTTAAAGAAGCAAGTGGCGCTGGTGGAACCTAAAGTGCTTAAGTTCTCGTGACGAGAATTTCTTTTCTGCGAAGAAATAGAAAAATTCGATGTCATACCATGAACTATACTCATCGTGAGCAAACCTGTTCTGGCGGATTAAAATCAAGGTAACTGTTGTAGAAGTCATATATAGCCAGCGTTTGACGTACTTGTTGTACCGCGGCCGGTATGGTATCAATACTGAATTCTTATATGCTATGTTCATGCAGTTGTGAATCCGCGCATAAAAACCCGCAATGAACTGGTCAGCGCTCCTTCGTTTGGCACTGAAGCGTTGCCTTTGAGAATTGTATTGTCATCTAAAATAAGCTCTTTGAATAAATTTTCGCGAACGAAGACATCGTAAAAATATATTTGAGACGACCGCCATGAGTATACAAGCAAAGGGAACGAGAGCGAACAAGTGGAAACATCGCAGAAGGCGCCCGGACACTGCTCCAACTGCAGCAGACGACAGGCGCGAGTCTGTGCCCTGACGTCACGCGAGCTGCGCTAGCAGCACCCCTGTAGTTCGTTCTCGGGGCTAATAGCTGAGGCTTGTATTGACTGAAATGGGAGAATCGGAAATATTCAAAAGTTCCTCAATTTTATTATCGTAGCAAGGATCACGACGCTGCCCTTGTCGAAGTGATTCATTTTTTTACATGTTCATGTATGCGTTTCTCTCCAATTCACTCTTATTATCCTGTTACTGTGGTCCTCATGCGTTTATTAGCGTTTCTTAGCGTGTTTTCTACCCACGAGGGTCACCGTGTGTTTGTTAACATGAAGATGCGAACGCTTGTGAGCTGCTTAGAAACAATTGCCTTTGTTTTGTGTACGAAGTTTAGAACTGTTGTCACTATAAATTTTCTCCATTCTTTGTTTAACGCTTTTATTAGCTCATCTATAAATTAAGAGAAAAGTAGCCGGCGCATCTAGCAAACTCTAACATCTCCTTGCGTACAGTTAATAAAAGAGAGGAGAATTGAACGTTTTCATGGTCCGAGTCTAAGAATCCCTAACATACCAGTCGTAGCCGTACGACGCGGGAGCATCGTGGGCGAGAGTAAGAGATATTAACGTGCTATCCATCCGTCTGTGAGCAAGGTTGAATTGCAACTTAGGTTAGAATCGAGGGTTATTGAGTATTACAACATCACTGGCTGTCGCGAATTGGGATCACTCTACGGCGCCCGTATCTCCGTTAACCGGGCCCCAAAGTTAGCGTGACGTATTGAAGTCGCCGACAATGATCACAAATGATCGGATGGTGTGAGTGATGCGTAAATGAAATTCGTCTAGCACTAGTTCGAGGGCAGCACGAAGTGGTGTATAAACTGCGATGATGGCAAATGTAAAACCAGGAGTCAGGCAGCTCGCTGCAATTACTAATTCTGAGGTCTGAAACATAAATATATTATACTCACTAAAGGAAGCTAACAAGTCTAGACAATACGCGCCGATAATGCGTGAAGTTGAGTCAGCCAATGAGGTCACTGTGGCGAGCCACATGACTGTTATACAGGTAACACTCCACGTGCCGCGACAAATTGACGCAAGAGACATCGTGTAATCTTCTCATTACAGCGGCATGCAAGGTTGCACGATTGCAGCGAAAATTACGACACTGGACTGAACCAGTGGTCGGACTAATTCGAACCGGTTCCCCCAAAATGTTCTGCTTTGGGATTGGTTCCGAAATGGCGAAAAGCACATAGGTTCGGTTCGGTTCCGGTTTGGCTCAAAATAACAGTTCAAATTTGGTTTACGGTTAAGTTCCGGTTTTCTTCGACACCGTGCATTGATGAGGCTGTTTGATGAGAATGAGCTCTTGACGGAGGAAGGTATGACATTGGTGGGGCTAAACAATGTGGATAGGACCAAATTTTAGAGTCACTTGCGACGGTCAAGCCAAACCACCAAGGCGCTCAAGTCGCAGTGACGACTTTCAAACATTTCAGAATTGGTATTGTCACAGTACAACGCGGACAGAAGACAGGGAGACGTTCTTCTAGAACAACAGGAGAGCCTGTTTAAAAAACAAGCGGAACAGAGGCACGTGGTCTTTGTCCTCGCTCAATCTCAGCCACCCACTAGACGGAGTCCGTTAATGCCCCCATCGTCGTTGTCTTCTGCATAGAATACATGCCTCATTTCTCGCTCCCTAAAAGAGCAGCGCCCCGACGCTAAACCAGAAATGTCACTCACGGAACTAAGGGTCTCTGGCATAATTATTCGTGCACATACGGCTTCATGCGGACAACGTGCACAAGTTCAGGAGAGTATGTGTGGCACCGCGTACAATTGGGACTATCGGGAACGACCTCGTACGTGACATAACTGAGTCGCCGCAATACTCGATAAGGTCCGAAGTATAGCCTTAACAGTTTCTCGGAGAGGCCTCGTTTCCGTATGGTTGTTCAAACCCACACTCTGTCGCCGACTTCATAGCTTACTATTCTACGGTGAAGATCATAGCGGCCCGCGTCGTAGTCTTGTTGCTGGCAGATCCGCAAGTGTGCGAGTTTCCGAGCCTCTTCTGCACATTGCGTAAACACATCAGCGTCCATGTCAGTGTCGTCAAAGTTGTGTGGAAGCATCGCATCCAACATCATTCGTACATCCCGTCCGTGAACAAGGGTGAACGGAGTTATGCGCGTCGTCTCTTGTTTCGCCGTGTTATACGCAAAGGTGATATAAGGTAGGATGTCATCCCAATTTTTATGTTCAACATCCACGTACATTGAGAGCATGTCTTCAATTGTTTTGTTTAGGCACTTGGTTAATCCATTGGTTTGTGGATGGTATAGGCGGTTGACTTCCGATGAGCCGTTCCACTTAGCAGCAAGACGTGATCGAAAAGTGCAGCCGTGAATGTGGTTCCTCGGTATGTTATGGCGATGGTTGGTGCGCCGTGTCGCAACACAACATGCCCAATGAAAAAGCGCACATCCTCGGCTGCTGTGCTTCTCTGGATCGCCTTTGTCTCGGCGTAACGTGTGAGATAGTCGGTTGCGACGATAACAAAGGGATTGCCTGCAGTAGAAGTAGGAAGTGGGCCCAAAATATCCATTCCGATTTGATCAAATGGTTTTCGAGGAACCTGGACGGGCTGTAGCAGGCCGGCTGGTTTCGACGGAGGCGACATGTGCCTTAGGCAGTCGAGGCAAGTGCGATGGTGATATTTAACGGTGGTGGTAAGTCTCGGCCAGTAGTACCTTTGCTGCCCTCTGGCCAACGTTCTCATGTAGCCTAAGTGACCAGCAGTCACCTCATTGTGACAGGCTTGAAGTACTTCCATGCGAAGAGCTGCAGGAATGACGAGCGGATCGGGAGACCCTCAAAATTTATTATGTAAAGGACTCTGGCTCGCGAACAAAATGACAACAGTCCTCTTGCGAATACTCTATTGGGTTTCGCAGATCTGCCCTCTAATTGATGAGTACAAGCAACTCACTGTCATCCCGTTGTTGTTGCGCGATGGCGATGTGTCCAGAACACAAAGAAATGATGTCTTCTTCTTCTTCGGGTGGAGCAGGTGACTCTATCGGCGATCGAGACAGGCAGTCAGCATCCACATGCCGCTTCCCCGACTTGTACATGACAGTCATGCAAAACTCTTGCAGCCTGTGGCTCCAACGCGCCAGTCGTCGAGAAGGATCTTTAAGGTTTGTCAACCAACTGAGTGAATGGTGGTCGCTGGTAACTGTGAAGTGGCGGCCATACAAATATAGGCGAAATTTCATAACCGTCCATATCACGGCGAGGCATTCTTTCGCAGTTGTGGAGTAATTAGCCTCTGTGCGTGAGAGTGTTCTACTTGCATAGGCAAGCACTCTTTCTTTGTCCTCCTGCCGCTGCACATGACCAGCTCCCAAGCCAACATTGCTGGCATCAGTGTGGAGCAATGTAGGAGTGGTATGATCAAAGTGAGCAAGCACTGGAGGTTCCTGGAGACGTTGCCGCAAGTCGTTGAATGCACCTTGCTCTTCGTCGCCCCATACAAAAGCAACGTCATCTCTGGTGAGGCGAGTTAACGGTGACGCAATGCGAGCAAAGTCTGCAATAAACCGCCGGTAATAGACACAGAGGCCGAGGAAGCGCCTGACAGTCTTTTTATCGGATGATACGGGAAACTGTGCGGGCGGACACCTCCGGGCGGACACCTGCGTGGCTGACGACGTGACCAAGAAACTGTAGTTCCGCAAAGCCAAAGTGACACTTCTCCGGTTTCAGGGAAGGCCGGCGGGCCGGATGGACTGCAGAACCACTTCAAGCCGTTCGAGGTGTTCTTCAAGTGTTGCGGAGAACACGATGACGTCGTCGAGGTACACTATAAGCAGGTGTTTCACTTCAGGCCTGAAAGCACAGTGTCCGTGAGGTGTTGGAACGTAGCAGGGGCAGAGGACAAGCCAAGAGGCAAGACCTTGAATTTGTATAAGCCATCTGGTGTCACAAAAGCAGTTTTTTTTCACGGTCTCTCGGGTCTACCTCGATTTGCCATTATCCGCTTTTTAAATCAATTGAAGAGAAGCAACGTGCGTGTCGAAGCCTGCCGAGTGAATCGTCTATACGGGGAAGCGGGTACACGTCTTTCTTTGTCACCTGATTTAGTTTTTGTAGTCCACGCAGAAACGTGAGCTGCCGTCCTTTTCCTTGACTAGAACTACAGGAGATGCCCAGGGACTCATTGGTGGTTGGATCACGTCGTCTACAAGCATTTTTGTCACTTGTTGTATGGCTTCACGTGCTCTGGGAGCAACACGATAAGGATTTTGGTGAATTGATCTTGCCGTATCCTCTGTAATTATTCACTGCTTTGTTAGAGGTGTCCGACCGACGCTGGACGTCGACGAAAAGCAGTCGCTGAATTTGGCCACTAGCGTAAGAAGCCGCTCTCGTTCGTGCGGTGACAAAGCAGTGCTGACGTCAAGTACAGGAGCTGGGTCTTGCGTAGGCGCTTCTTCGAGTAGTGAACAGCAGCCGCTATTGGAGTGCGCTATTGGAGGTCCCCGAAAAGCAGCGTCGTCGCGGCATAGCACGGAATCATACTAACACGGACGATGAGGTCGAAATGATGTGTCGCGATGCCAGCAATTACGCGAAATATGGCCGGCGCCTCCGCAGTGAAAGCCGGCAACTGTGCGGAAGTGGTCGCCTATCGACGGTGCGCCATACGTCGGTTCTGCGAAATTGAAGCCGACCTATAGCGGTGTTTTGCAGCGTTGACCAAGGCGCGGCGAACGACGGCTGGTGGTGTGACTGCAGCGGCATAACGGATGCGCGCCTCGAAGTTTCCTCTTGCGGTGGCGACCAAGGAGCGGCTGTCGGAGGCTGGTGGTACGGCGGTGTTGTTGTGATGGGTGGTGGACATCGCGCGCCGGCGGCGTAATAGAGTCATGGGACGCTGGTGATCTTGAAGATCGGCTACCGGGAACGCCTGCCTCATTTCGTCGCGCACCACTTCGGCGATTGATGCTACGGATCTATTCAATGTCGGTGTCAGAATGTTTTGAACTTCCTCTCTGACAAGCTCTCTGATCAATTCACGCAAGGAATTCTGATACTCGGCAGTCCCTGCGGCGGCATTGATTGTAGTGCCGGTGAACAGTGGATCATACTGACTACACTGTTGGTGAAGGGCCCGCTCAATAGCGGTAGCCTGTTTGATAAAGTCAACGACGGTGACTGGTGGATTCCGCACAAGCCCCGCGAACAACTGCTCTTTTACAGCACGCATGAAGTAGCGCAACTTCCTATCTTCGGTCATGTTCGGGTCGGCTCTACGAAAGAGATGGGCCATGTCCTCGGCGAACGTTGTGACCGACTCATTAGGTTGTTGCACCCGTAGCTCCATCATCTGCTGGGCGTGGTCGCGTCGGTCGGCACTTGCGAAAGTATCCGTGATCTTCTGCCGAAAGTCATTCCATGTCGTTAGGCTAGCTTCACGGTTCTCGTACCAAGTACAGCCACTGTCGTCAAGGGCGAAATAGACGTGGGAGAGCTTTTGCTGCTCAGTCCACTGCTTAATCTGTGCGCCGCGTTCATACTGATCAGGCCAGTCTTCAATGTCTTCGAAGACTGTACCGCGATAGCGATCGGGAACCAGCGCATGCGGAACGGTTACCTGTTGTGGACTGGGAAACCGGCTGCTTTGGGGTGCTTGCCGTGGGCTGGTTTCGGCCATTGCGAGATGTCTGCAGCTCCCGGAGAGAGGTGGTTGACGAGGGGAGAACTCCAGGGCAAGGTCTAGCAGTCGACGACTAAAGCGATGCACGGGTGTCGTAACTGGTGACAATACGTCCGGGCTAGATGAACGACTCCCAGAAGGACTCCGGAGCATCAGGCGAGTTCACTACGCAGTACCTCCACCAGTGTCGCAGTACAACGCGGACAGATGACAGGGAGACGCTCTTCTAGAACAACAGTGAAACCTTGTCTTGTCTTGTCTTGTGTCCCAGACAGTGGCGCATAACCACTATAGGGGACTGCCCAAGAAGCAGGCTGTTTTTCATATACTTAGAAGCAAAGCCAAACTAGATTTAAGTAGTGGAACGTGGGACTAGAACTCTAATTTAAATGTGTGATGAAAATATTGTTAAGAATTTTTGATAAAAATAGGTTAACGTGAATAAAAGAAATAATTGAAAATATTGATAATTTTAGAAATTCAGCAAGGTACTCTTTTCGTCACTAATAAAAATTTTCTCTCTAATAAAAATAAAAAAATGAAATAGACTTCATACTATGCGCTAACCCTGGCATCATACAAGATGTCGACATGCTCAGCAAGGAACGCTGCAGTGACCATAGGGTGGTAAGAACTCGAATTAGCCCAGACCTGAGGAGGGAACGGAAGAAACTGGTACATAAGAAGCCGATCAATGAGTTAGCGGTAAGAGGGCAAATAGAGGAATTCCAGATCAAGCTACAGAACAGGTATTCGGCTTTAACTCAGGAAGAGGACCTTAGTGTTGAAGCAATGAACGACAATCTTGTGGGCATCATTAAGGATTGTGCAATAGAAGTCGATGGTAACTCCGTTAGACAGGATACCAGTAAGCTATCGCAGGACACGAAAGATCTGATCAAGAAACGCTAATGTATAAAAGCCTCTAACACTAACTAGAATAGAACTGGAAGAACTTTCGAAGTTAATCAACAAGCGTAGGACAGCTGACATAAGGAAGTATAATATGGATAGAATTGAACATGCTCTCAGGAACGGAGGAAGCCTAAAAGCAGTGAAGAAGAAACTCGGAATTGGCAAGGATCAGATGTATGCGTTAAGAGACAAAGCCGACAATATCATTACTAATATGGATGAGATAGTTGAAGTGGCTGAGGGGTTCTACAGAGATTTATACAGTACCAGTGGCACCTACGACGATAATGGAAGAGAAAATATTCTAGAGGAATTCTAAATCCCAGAGGTAACGCTGGAAGAAGTAAAGAAAGCCTTGTGAGCTATGCAAAGGGGGAAGGCAGCTGGGGAGGATCAGGTAACAACAAATTTGTTGAAGGATGGTGGGCAGATTGTTCTTGAGAAACTGGCCACTCTGTATACGCAATGCCTCATGACCTCGAGCGTACCGGAATCTTGGAAGAACGCTAACATATTCTTAATCCATAAGAAAGGGGACGTCAAAGACTTGAAAAATTTATAGACCGATCAGCTTACTGTCAGTTGCCTACAAACAATCTACTAAGGTAATCGCAAATAGAATCAGGAACACCTTAGACTTTTCTCAAGCAAAGGACCAGGCAGGATTCCGTAAATGCTACTCAACAATAGACCATATTCACACTATCCATCAGGTGATAGAGAAATGTGCGGAATATGAGAAACCCTTATATATAGCTTTCATTGATTACGAGAAAGCATTTGATTCTGTTGAAACCTCAGCAGTCCTGGAGGCATTACGGAATCAGGGTTTAGACGAGCCGTATGTAAAAATACTGCAAGATATCTATAGCAGCTCCACAGCCACCGTAGCCCTCCATAAAAAAAAAAACAAAATCCCAATAAAGAAAGGCGTCAGGCAGGGAAATAAGATCTCTCCAATGCTATTCACAGCGTGTTTACAGAAAGTATTCAGAGACCTGGATTGGGGAGAATTGGGGATAAAAGTTAATGGAGAATACCTCAGTAAGTTGCGATTCGCTGATGATATTGCCTTGCTTAGTAACTCAGGGGACCATTTACAATGCATGCTCACCGACCTGGAGAGGCAAAGCAGAAGGGTGGGTCTAAAAATTAATCTGCAGAAAACTAAAGTAATGTTTAACAGTCTCGGAAGAGAACAGCAATTTACAATAGGTAGCGAGGTACTGGAAGTGGTAAGGGAATACATCTACTTAGGGCAGGTAGTGACGGCGGATCCGGACCATGATACGGAAATAATCAGAAGAATAAGAATGGGCTGGGGTGCGTTTGGCAGGCATTCTCAGATCATGAACAGCAGGTTGCCATTACCCCTCAAGAGAAATGTGTATAATAGCTGTGTCTTACCAGTACTCATCTACGGGGCAGAAACCTGGAGACTTACGAAAAGGGTTCTACTCAAATTGAGGACGACGCAACGAGCTATGTAAAGAAGAATGATGAGTGTAACGTTAAGGGATAAGAAAAGAGTAGATTTGGTGAGGGAACAAACGCGAGTTAATGACATCTTAGTTGAAATCAAGAAAAGGAAATGGGCATGGGCCGGACATGTAATGAGGAGGGAAGATAACCGATGGTCATCAAGGGTTACGGACTGGATTCCAAGGGAAGGGAAGCGTAGCAGGGGGTGGCAAAAAGTTAAGTGGGAGGATGAGATTCTTAAGTTTGCAGGGACGACATGGCCACAATTAGTACATGACCGGGTTTGTTGGAGAAGTATGGGAGAGGTCTTTGCCCTGCAGTGGGCGTAACCAGGCTGATGATGATGATTATGATGAATAAAATTGTAAATTGCAAAAAAAAGCATCCCTGTGGCTGGATCCCAGTGAGGTCGCACGAAAAGAAAGAATGGTTGGCGAGGTTAGCGATAGCCCATGTTTGGTGAATGAGTATACTATTAGTTTTCTTTGTCTGAGAAAGCGGTGGCAGTAGAGAAAATAATGTTGGATAGCTTCAGGTCCACTGAAAAAAAGAACATAGAGGGGACATAGCGAGACCAGACCTGTGTAAGTAAAAATTTAGAGGAGGTATACGACATCTCAATTTTGTAAAAGAAACTTGAAGTTGTCTTGAAGGGCACCAATTATTGTTCCATGGGAAGCCAAGATGGTGAAAATCAGAAGATGGTGTTAGCATGGATGTTGCAGGGTTTTGAGATATAGCGAAATTTCCGTACCTAGCCGCGGCGACATAAGCTGATGTCGGCAAAACAGATATGATGGGGCCGTTGAGGGATGCTCGTGCAAGTGAATCGGCCATTTCATTCAAGTGTAACCCATGATGTCCCGCTACCCAAAGCAAACATATTTTCCGTAAGTACGGCGGTACCATCGAACGAAATGTTTTTTTAATTATGGTATCTTAAGATGTAGTTAGTGCTGCACATACAGAACCAAGTCGGTCACAATAACAGCCAATGGGTCGTTTTGGGGGAGTTTTCGTAATGCTAATATAATCGCTAATAATTCTGCTTGAAATACAGGTGTGATATCCGAAAGGCGAAGGGAGTAAGACCATTGTAGAGATTCAGAGAAGATTCCCACTCCTGCCTTCTCATTGCACACAGAAGCGTCAGTAGCTATTACATTTTCAGTGGTTAGTTGGTGTAGGTGGTCGTGTAAGATATTAATTAAATCTCGCCTTGGTAACAGTTTAGAATGATTTGGAAATATGTCCTCGGACTCAATTGTGAGGTCTGTTGAGGCATCATTTGAATGACAAACTTGGCGTATGGACACATCCAATTGTTGTAACTGTGCTTGCGCAAATAATATCTGAGGACTGTGGAATCTTGACCACGATACCTGAAAAAACTCAGATGGTTCAACGATAAATGCAGATTGCGTACGTCTTTTTAAAAAGTCATAAATCTTTAATAATGTCTGAACCGTAAGCATGCGGAATCTGCAATCTAGGGAGGGTATATGAGCTTGCTGGTATAAAACAGCGTTGGCAATAAATATAGGTAGCCCGAGGCATGACTGTAGAGCTTCTCTTTCTAAAAGTATGTGAGGTTTAATTTTGTAGGCGCGGCCACCGGAAAATATTACGCAGCCAAATTCTAATATGGGCCGAACATACATTTTATAAATAATCAGTAAGGTATCCCTGCGTAGTCCAGAGTGGCGGTGGCTGAGCCGGCGAAGCGTAGCTACGGCTCGTTCTGCCTTTGTTTTAATATGTTCAATGTGACTACGCCAGGTGAGTTTGCCATCGTAAATAACACCAAGGTACCTGTCTTCGTCAACTTGATGAATGATTTCCTGTCCGTATTGCAAAGACATATGTACCTCTGCAGGTAATGGGAATACTAAGAACGCGCTTTTGCTAATATTCACTGACATACTTAATCTCTCTAGCCATGTCTCGAGCATTTCTAAGTAATTTTGCAATGACTGCTGTAGAGAATGTTTATTGCTTGCGGAGGAAAAAAATGCGATATCGTCCACATAAACATAAACATGTACTTCCGGAGACAAAGGAATGGTGCTTAGCAAAATGTTAAACAATATAGGGGAAAGAACGGAACGCTGTGGTACACCTCTTGTCTGCTTGTGTTTGGACGTCGAAATACCAAGTTGGTAACAATAAAACTCTCTATCCCTTATGAATTCATAGATTCAAGCGGTGATATATTTTGGGAAATTCGTAGAGTGAAGCCTATAGAATAGAATACGATGTTCTTCAGAGTCCTATGCTTTCGATACATCTAGCGTCACCAAGGCTGCGTACTCTCGTTTGCGGCGAGCAAGTTTAATGCGGCTTGATTTTTTCTTTAATAGTAGGATAATTTTAGCTACTCTCCATTCTCTTGGAGCCCATGAATTCTTTAGAGAGAAATTTATTATGTTTAGTAGGTCCTGAGGCGCATAATCAAAGAAAACTTTTAGCGTTCCTGTTGTAATTTCATCTGGACCGGGGGCTGACGCCGGCAACGAATTAATAATGCCTTCAAGCTCTGTCGCTGTTACTGCTACAAAGTCATCTACCAAGGGAGGTTTCTTTAGTCCTATCGGCAATTTATGTATGAAACGTCGCGCAAATGCTTGAGCAATTTTCTCATGTGATTCTGATAATTCTTTTGTTGATAAAGCGACAGATTCGACGTTCACGGGCCCCGGTATAGCTTTGCGAGATCGAAGAAACTTAAACGGGGCTTTTTTATTGCTAAACTTCGAAAGGTATGTGTAGTGCCTGGAATCGTAATCCCCCTTGGCTTTTGAGACTGTTCGTTTAAATGTGGTAGCTATATATGTATCATCAGCTCAATTGACAGGACATTGCTTGTATAAAAGCTTTTTCGATGCAGCTTTTCTACGTCTAAAATCTCGCTCGCACTCAGAATTCCACCAGGGACAATGTGATCCACTCTTATAAGATTGCACAGAAAATTGAGCTTTTTTTGATGACTGTTTTAGTGTTGAACGTAGGCTCATTGCTTTAATATCCCTCTCCATGCCTTCCTGGGCTTGTAAACCTGATTGTAAAGCATTTGAAAAATTTTCGTAGTTAACAAAAGTGTGCATATTATTATCTAAACTAGTTAACTGAGTAAGCAGTTCAAAAATTATAGGAAGGTGATCACTGTTCGTTCCGGAATGTACAGTCTTCCAGGAGGTGACAGTCATGCTCGGGGTAGCAAACGTAAGATCTAGGGCAGATCGCGACTGACCACGAACGAAAGTATGTGCTCTCGAATTTAAGCAAGAGAAATTATTCATTAAGACCCAATCCCACAAGCGTTTGCCACAAGTGTCCGTTCGGTAACCCCACGATACATGATGAAAATTAAAATCTCCCACTAGTTTAATGTTCTTCTGATTGCGAGCAATAGAGGTATCTAGATAAACGGGATCTTGCACTCCAGTCGGGAAGTACTTGTTAAATATAGAAAAAAGGTGTGCAACCAGGTAGTATTATATCCAGTGCTAAGATTTCACAGTCTGGGGACATTATCTGGTATGCTATAGTAGCTCTATGGCAGATTTTTGATGAGACAAACAACACTAAACCACCGCCTCGGAATAGGCGATCCAATCGAAAATATGGGAATTTTTTTATATGAAAAGATTGACCAACAGCAAGCCAAGTCTCCTGTAAAATAATAATATCCTAAGAATATGTAGAAATAAAGTATAATAAATCTGTTCCGGCCGAAACTATGGAACGACAGTTCCACTTAATTACTGTTAAAGTTCCTATGCTGAATAAATCCGAGCAGCAGAGACTGCTTGGTCTAAAATGAAGAAGTCCTAAGTCGGAATCTCTCTAATGTACTTTTTTGCCTTGGAGTTAATGGGAGAGCTAGATTTTTTCTCTGTCGGTGACCTTGTTCGTTTAAGAGATCAGGGGTACATATCTACATCTTGATTTTCTACCCCATCTGTGTCGGACAGACAGATTTGGTCGACTTTCTCAGGAGTTGATGCCTTTGGTGAATAGTTATTTGTGATAGGCTGCGCGGTCGATATTTCAATAGGTGGACTCCGCGGTAGACCCGACCCCGGATCCTCAATAATGGCTTTATTAGTTAGTTGAAGCCACAGAGTTAGTTGTGAGGACAGCACCTGAACAAGGGAGTTGGTGAGATTTGTCATGATGCGCTCCATTGCTTTCTCCAACGCCTTTTCTACGGAAGCTGCCACAGCCTCAGAGATTGAGCTCTCCATAAACAATGTTTGACGAGTCGTTATACCAGCATACCCTTGAGTCCTACTCTGAATTTTTCCAATAGCCTCACGACGAGAGCATCGACGTCTGTCAACTATTTCGAGGATTTGTACTTATTTTGACCATGTAGCGCAATTAGGTTCATCTGCGGGGTGGGGACCACTGCAAAGGCAGCAGGACTCATTTCGGGAAGAACAGTCATTTGAATGATGGCCTTCTCCACAAATTCGGCATCGGGTGTTAGACCTGCAGCCTTTTATGGAGTGCCCAAACCGCTAGCACTGAAGGACACGAGGTGATAGAGGCGCAACTCGGTATATAAGTGGCCATGCCTTGATTTCCGATGGGCGGTTCATTCCAGCGAAAGAAGCTATGACTGTTTCAGTGGGCATGCGCTGTTTCAGTGGGCAATGACACGGCTGCAACGATACACAGAAATTACACTGCCACTGAAGACATTTCCAAAATTTCTGCCTGTTCAAAAACAAACAGAACAGAAGCACGTTTTCATCGTCATCGCTCAATCTCAGCCACCCACTAGACGTAGTCTGTTAATGCCCCCCTCGTCGTTGTCTTCTGCATAGAATACACGCGTCGGTATAATCTAGAAGCAGGCTGGCAGAAATGGAAAACAGCGCATATCGCTGTTGAAAATAACTAAAGGCTTGAGCAGATCTATCACGTTTTCTGTGTATTCTTTTAGTGCACTTTCAAAGTATTTAAACACACAATGCTTTGTTTTGCTGTCAAAGACACATTGATCAGTTACTGCTAGTCACCAACGCGGACGTTAGCTCGGCAGGTGCGTTCCTAGTTTTTGTACTATAATACGTGAGGATCACTCTCATGCGAATAAAGCAGCAGCAATATGAAGCACTGAGGGTCTACTTTATTTCACAATAGAAGTAGGATAATTAATTTTATCGATCAGTCTATTGCGATAGACTGTTCGGTGTCGGTGCCAACACAATCCCCATTTTCGCAGCGTCCTTTGATTCCGTTAGGTACTTCAGTGATGTATATAGGTGCTAACGTATTGTTGGCTGTGGGCATCTGTATGGAACAAAAGAAAATTACTCGGGGATGAAACAAGGAAGTTAACAAAAATAGGGAAATTGACAAAAATTTATGCCTATTTTATTCTGGACCAAACTCGGTGACCGCAGGAGCTGATGATAATGAGCACTGCTAGAACAATTAAAGTAATAACAAAGAATCCTGCTAGTCACAAACAGCTAGCGAGGGCACCACTCTACGCAACAAGCACGGTCACAGCGTTTCTTGCTCGTTTCGAAGGCGATCTGCCTGACTAATCCTCTGCCGGTGTTATCTAATGCTGCCTGTCCATCTAATCGTTTGCCTTTGTTGCAGCGCTTTCTCCCGACGAGCACATGTTGTGTTGCCGTGACACACTGCTAAGCGAGGTGCCTCAGCGGCTTGGAAATTATAAATTAGAACTGAAACTGCGCTGTTTCTCTAGCTCCGTGTAATCGGGTGGCTGTAAGATTGAGTTTAGGAGTCGAGACATATGCATAGGAGCGTTCTGACGAGCTGGTGCGTTTTAAAAGTTGAATTAGTCTTTCAGTTGTATTGAGATGAATTTTTATGAGGAAACGAAAGCCCAAATGATCATAGTTGTTGTGTTCGATGTCAGCTTCTTTAAAAGGGTCCTGGACTATTTTATCCATGTCGAGAATTGCATTTGACGTTAAAACAGACTATTTCAAAAATGCTTTGCCGCCAAAAGTCTGAGCAGAAGCGGAGTTATGGCAATCAAAGATCACCTATGATGCCCTTAGCATGCTCTCGGTTCTGTTGCAAGGCCTTGCACTGCGAAGGCTATGGCGGAGCAGAGCGTGCCCATGATGCTCCCCTTACTGAAGGCCATCATAGCGCGCAGTTCAAATTTGATATTGTATGCTCACATAGACGCCACTACATCCAGTTTTGGGGCCTACGACCAGCCAAACTTAGCTATAAGTCAAACCTCGATATAACGAACACGCATATCACGAATTACTGAATATATCGAACTCTTCCGAAATATTTTTGTCAAACACATGTATTTTTAACTTCCTATAGCGAACGCGGTTTGGCATAAAACGGATATAACGAACTTCGCGACGCCAAGCCCTACCTCACTTTAATAGCAGGCGGTAAGCTTCGTTGCACTACAAGTCTGTTGTGCGGCGCAGCAAACGTTCAGGACTACCTCGCAGGCGCTGACAGCGCCACAGATGCCACGCCGTCATCGAGAGTCGACAGCCAAAGAAATCGTCAGCATCTCACAACCGCAACATCCCGCAGACGAAGCTCAGGCTGACCCTGTAGACGATGAGAACATTCCGACTTCACAAGAAGCACTTGCTGCGTTGGATTTATTGCGCCGCCACTGCAGTGCTATTGAGGGCAGTGGGTTTGCCCTTGTTGAGTGTTTGCAAACTGTGGAACAGGGCGTGATACGGAATGCGATCAACACCAAGAAGCAGGCCGCGATAACGCAGTTCTTTGTGCGTAAATAAATGAACGTGACCCAAGTAAGCATCGTTCGAGTTGCTGTGCCTTCTCTGATTGAATTTTGCTCCTCTTGCATGTATTTTTTACCAAATTTTATATTACGAATTATGGATATAGCGAACTAATTTCCGACTTTTTAACTGTTCGTTATAACGAGGTTTCACTTTACCTAAGTTTATGGTTGAGTTCACTGTGTCTCATCCCTTTGCTGTGCTACAGTGTGCTAGAGATCTACGCGCGGCTATTCTCGCACCGAGTGACATGAGTAGCACTAGCAGCACTGTTCCTTTCGCACTTATCTCTACGACAAGCACACAATTTTTGAGGGTCGAACAAACTTAATCTTCATGTTCGATCGTGCGAGTTCGACGGCAGTGAGCACATCGCCTAAGCCACACTGCGGACTAGCGTTGAAAGGATTCCTAGCGTAACAAATTTCTACCATGATGGCTAGACACCTCGAGGGTGTGCAACTCGGGAAGCAGACCACCTGTTTGTCAGATGTTGGCGCTCAGGCCTTGAGTGATGTCCCCCGCAGATACCAATCACAGCACGCTGTTGTCCTCAGCAAGCCGCCTTTAGCTCAGCGAGCGTGCTCTTCACGAGACCCAGCGGCGGCCGTGGTGTCTACGCTACGCTGCATACGCCGCTAAATTCAGGCTAGAGTGCGCGCTCACTACATGGAGTGCTACGTGGTGCGGACAAGCTTTGCCCTGCACCAGCTCCACTGACGCGTGTTAACGACATCTAAATTGCGCATTTTCACAATAGTTCAATACGAAGCAAGATCTGCCAAGGCCTCCCGCCAAGGGTGGGTATTCATGCAGCTGTCCACCTAGTGGACATGTCCACGTTGTCTGCAACTGGAGTTCTGATTGGCTGGGCTGGGGTATGCGTCAGAAGGAGGCAGGCGCCCCTAGCCAATCAGCACTTCAGCAGCCGACGAAATGGACATCTACATTAGGTGGACACTTACAGAATAGTCCCCAAGGTGCGGCTAGGAGTAAGAGCTCTCTAACAAGTGTATGTTTGGCCTGACCTCAAGTTTAGCGCGCGGCCAGGAGTAAGCGCTCTCTGACAAGTGTACGTTTGGTCTGACCTCAAGTTTAGCGTTGTTCGAGGCTAGTTTAATGTTTAAAACTAGAAGAAGTTAGCGAACCCCAACGACTAAACACTCATAAGCAGTCCGGCTAAAGCATTATTTCTATGCAGGTTGGCGTGGTCGAGCGTTTGCAGACGGTAGTAGGATAATCGCACTTCCAGAATGCGCAATTCCTATGGAAATCCAGAACGCAGATTTTCGCTTAGTTCAGCCTGTTCATTAGACTACTTCGATAAGTACGCATCGTAACAGCGGGAAGAACGCGCATTGATCTAAACACCGTTCGTCTTGATTGATGTCAGCAATTGGCCAATGGCAGTCGCATATGGCAATCTGCTATATGGCAAAATATAGCAGCTGTAAAAGAGTGAGCAGAAGGCTTCTGCTGAAGAGAGAGCGTTTGAAACAAAGGCGACTTCGAGCACCGTTTGCCAGCTCCTCGCGGTGTACATGACTTCAAAATGTGGCTGAGATGTTCACTGTAGCGTACGCTATCCGTGGCTGTGTTCTTTCACCAAGCCAGACGGGTGGATGAGGACCCCTTTAACTGTATTGCAGTGGTGCTCAGGCTTTGGCTATTTACCCGTCGGTTATTTTCAGTGGCATCTGGGACATATGGCAGTTCCACGTCTTCAATGGAGACACTCAGCAGCGAATTGACATGGATAGGGAGGGAGCTGCTTCATTCTGACGAGAAAACACAATCGAGGACCGAAAAATTGTTATCTCGAGCACTCCGTACAGATCGTTAACCAGCGAAGCTGAAACGTGCGGCCCCGGTGTTTATCATTCGGTAAGTCACAACGGTTCTTTAAAGTCTTTATCAATTATTGGTTACGTCCTTGTGCTTTTATTAACCAAATGAATTTTAATTAAAATGTGATTTTAATTAATTATAAATTCGATTAGTTAATTAATGACGACGACGAACGCGGGAGCAGTAGCACGAGGGCGTTCGCGCGGTAGCGCCGAGGGTCGCCAACGAGCCAGCTGTGGAAGAAGAGGACGACGACGCTGAAGCCAATCCTCATGATGATAGTTTTTTTTTTCTACACGCGACACGATACTGGGGAACCAAGCCTTTAACAGCTTCACTGTAAAAGGAGGGCTTGATGGTGGCAGTGATGATCGCTAGCAACAAAATATTACTGATAACATTTTGCAACTTGGGAAACATAGCGACAAAGTGGGGAACAACAAGAATCAAACACAGAAACGCTGTGGATGTCAAATCCTCCGTAAATGGTCGGAAGATAGCCGACTCTGCATCCAGATTCCTGCAGGCTTCTTCATCGTACGGTAAGCCGACTGTTGGAAGGAGTTCTCACCAGTTTACTGCTTCTTACTTTCGTGACAAGCACACATAGAGAGCTAGCAGTGTTCTGGTTGGGTCGACAAGTCACTGCTGAAGGTTGTAGAAAATTAGTTATTTGTACTTGCTTAACTGACGCATCAGGTAGCTCTTGTTCTCGTCTGTAAATACATCAATGAAAGTGGCATTTTCAATAACTTTCTCTGCTGACGTTCGTACTTCTTTGAGCACTGCTTCGACAGGAAGCTCCCAAATTGCCTCCGTGGTTTCCCAAATCACAGGACACAGATTCACCGTTGCCGGTGTATTCGCTACGAATTAAAGGGTTGTCTTCAGAAAAAAACAAGGGGATGGGTACACCCACCCTAGGGTGTGTGTAGGGACAAACCTGCTGCTGGCGACATGGGTTGCTATACAAATGCAACAAAAACATACGATAAACATTTCCCCGCTGATATTTCATGTGCAATGAACTAAACGTTAAAATAACGTAAATTGGCTTGGGAAAATATACTTTGTGGGTCGGCATTCTAAACATATTTTGCAAAGCCATGCATGCCTGTATGTTGCGCGCATGTTTCCAAAGCCATCTTACGCATATTACGAGCGATGTTGAATAATTTGCTTACCTATGCAAGAAGAAATACATTTGGCAAGTTCAGTTTTATATTTCCTAACATAGCTCCCAGAAAGCTCCACACAGTTAATTCACTTTTCCTGCAGTGACGCTGGCCCCTTCAAGAAATATTCTTCTGGCTTGCAACGTTGTGTCGTCATTTTATTTTTTTCTCCTCGCGGCGCCGCGTTTCTCTGCGTTAGCATGAACTCCAAACAACTAGCCCACCAACGTGCTTTAGCCATGCGAGTCTGTCCACGATTGTGTGCCTACACTACGCGTCATTGTGGCACAACATTTCGTCGTTATTAAGGAGCCATGGTTTAGCGTGTGTATCGATTCCGCAGAGGCTTCCAAAGGTTAATCGCGTTATATCATCTCGCTCGCATACCGTTTATGTCTGACCCTTGCATGCAGGCGATCAGTATAGCATTGTGGATCCCGCCATGTGTAGGAAGGAAGAAACGCAGTCTTCCCACTTCCCCAGTGGTAGGCCCAACTTCCAGAAACGAGTATACGACTGACACTTCTTTTACTTCTCGAATGGAGATTGCCCTCTTGCACATTTGAATTCAATAAACACCGCACCAAATAGTATAATGCTTAATAACAACGCCTTTTAGCGCACAATAAGAACACAGGACTGAGCAGCATCACCAGAGAATGTCACCACCGACGTTGTCGATGCCGCAGGTACCTGGTAGTCTATGGAATATGATATCATGCCTATCAGATAAGGCTTGATTGAGAACTTATCTTAAGAGAACCAAAAGCTCATGAGTCTTGCATGGTAAGGCCGATTGCAAACGCCATGAATCTGGAGACGCCGCACATCTTTATTCAAGAAGCATCAGATGAAGGAATAATAGAGTACATAAAAAACCTTTCGAATACTTACCAGTGAAGCCAATTATTATTATTTTTTTGAACAAGAGAAAAAAAAACTAGCGACAGAGAAAATGAAACCAACCAGAACCTCGCATTATCTTAAGGAGCAATTAAGCCCCAAGAACGTTACAAAAGCGTTCGTAATGGCAGAGAAATTCGTCAGGTAAGAACATCGGTTCAGTCCGTGGATTGAGCGTGACATGAACCACTGTAAGCGAGTAACACCGTGAGCATCTAGATGGCGGTGCCCTTTCTCTCTTCGGGATCAGGTGTTGGTGAGCTATATCATGCTCCGTCCGTGGAATGAATAAAAGATTTGACCAGCCGTGACAGTCTGCCTTAGAAGCGAAACGCGTAGACAACGACACACAAGCTTACATTAACTCATACATTATCGATTTATACAGGTGAAGGTACTTAAAAACCTTACGGTGCATGTTGCATGGTTCTTTCACGTGGACCAATATAAAACCATAAGATTGAAATTTGTTTAGCATGCTTCATTTTGGAATTATGTAGCTCCAGTTCTTATTTCTAAAATGCTTTTGCTTTTGGTTGTCGGTATTCTCTGACAGAGTGATCCCAATTGAAATTCTTGCGTAAACTTCGTATTAAAACAATTGTAGATGGCGTATTGTTTTATTATTGAGAAACTAAGATTACTAGAAGTAATCTCGAGACTATAGTATTAGAGGTATTATACCCATTATAGGCAATATACTGCACGAACATACTTACGTAGCAACTTGAGTTGTCAGGTGCAACAATTACTTCGTCACCTTGACAGACATAAGTGCATGAAAGGTACATGTGGCTCTAGACAAAAAGGACAAATAAAACATTTTTATTCTTATTGGTGCATTGAGCAAGACGTTGAAATTCTTGTGCATCCACATCCCTACTTAAGGATAAACTACCCCAGAAACAGTAGATTTTGTAAAAATCTACGTACATATTGGCACAGACCGATTATATGTAGGTAGACAGGAAAAATATTTCGCTATACAATAACTGCTTTAGTCTAGTTTGCTGTTTACGACTGCCTCATGCACTGTGGTAGCGAGGACTATGCTGCCCGCGGTCTTTAAATTGAGTAATAAGGCAAGGAAGTGCGGAGTTTTGAGGCACAGACAAAAAAATATTCGTATCCAACGCGTTTCGGGAATCGGTTTAAGCAACACTTCCATTGAAATTTGGGAAAAGTGCCGTTTCTGCTTAAAGGGAAGCTGCAACGGTTTTCAATTTCCATGAATTGCTGGGATTGGGAAGAACAGACCTATTAATTTATGGTTCTGAAACTTTTTTCTTCGTTTTGTTAATATAAGGGGCGGAAATTGCTTTCTAAACCCTCCCCCCCCCCCGCGGACACGCCCCCGTCGCTTCCCGGAGTGCCGGGTGAGGAGGCAGCCGGAGGAGAGAACCGGTGAGAGTGACGTCATTCCCGGGGAGCGTGCTTGCAGACCGGCTTGCTGGCATGTGCTGGCGTGTTTCTTTCCGTCCAGCGCTTTACTAGACGACGCTACGAGAGATCTGCCGCCACTGACGTTTGCTTTCTTTTGCGATTTGCGTGAACTGTGCCTCCTTTCTGTGCTGCGTGAGTACCTACAGCCGAGGGCGCCCTACATGGCCTCGTTCTGTGCAGCATTCGGCTGTGCGAACACAGGCGGGCGAGACGTTATGGTGTTCCACATATTCCCGAAGGACAAGAAGCTTGCAGCGCAGTGGGTCCGTGCGGTGAGGAGAGAGAATTTCGTGCCGACGAAATCAACTGTGCTGTGCTCGAACCATTTCCGCGACACTGATTATCAACCGAGCTTGACAACGATGCGGGCAATCGGTATTCCAATTCCGGTGTTCCGGTGCCCACATTGATGCACTCGAGAAATGCGAACATTTGCAGCCATGAACGTCTAGTAAAACAGCTTTAGTGTAGCCGGATAGCCTAACGACCAATGCGGAGGCGTGTTGTTGCTAGCGTTGCTAGGCTTGCCTAGCGACATTCGACGTACGGTTGCAGTTACCGTAAGGTTACCGTGTTTACCACATGGCGGTGCTAAAGCTTCCCAATATCTGTATGTCAGCACTAGCATGCAGCACGCATACCGATTCTTGATCGAGCCACAATCGCAATGTCGTCGAACCTTAGTCTGAATATTGCACATATAATCCCCCTGGCCATCTCGATCTGCAGCTGGATGTGTATGATAAGCAACTTCCATGATCGTACCTCGCAGCACTGTATGTGCGCGCTTTGAAACGCGGTACTTCTGTTCGCGATCGTGTATCAACACGCAAAAAACCACCGAATTTTAGACAAGCAGCGGCAAGGTGCTTGACATCGCGGTATTGCACCTGTACGTGTTCACAATCTAATGAAAAGTTAGTGCTTCGGCATTCTTCCAGCAGTAAGTTACCAGTGACACTCCAGCGCGTTTCTTCTCCTGTCATTGTAACGTGCAGCTACATGAAAAAACATACGTACCAGCTAATATTTCCAATGCGCGAGAAGGTGCACACATCGTTCTCGCTGTTTGCGCACTTAACATCGTCGTTGCCGCCATCGTTTTCTGTATGGGCTGTCGGTTCGAACGTGTAAGGCGAAAATACGAGCTGTCCGAGACATCGAGAACGTTCCATAATGCTTACAACTCATCTGTGAAGCCAGACTAGAACAGCGTGCTACGCTCTGAAACGGCGGCGCCGACCGGTGATCCCCGTGAATGACGTCACAGCGGTCCCGACCAATCACGGGCAACAGCGGCGTTCGCGCGATGCCCTTAGGTGCTGTGCGCGTTTTCTTGCAAAAAACAGCCGCTTGCGTTTGTTTCCGTCCTTTTTAAACTAGCTATTCGTGTTCAATGGCCTAAAAACTGTAGAATGCTGCAGGGAAATCATTTTTTTTGAAAAGTGTTTCAGCTTCCCATTAACAGAAATTTGCAGATAGAGATTAAACTAGCTAGTTATACATATTTTCACATCGGAACTACCTCGCTCAACATAAGTTATTTGCGCTCGATCATGCACGTGCCACGCATGGCAATGATAGAAGGACCACGATGACATGACGACGATGCAATGACGGCAATAGAATGTATGACGACAAAATGACGGTCATGGGATGACGACGCGGGAGTGAAAACAACGGTATGACGATGACGGCTTGACGAAGACAGCGTGATGGCAATGTGATGCCGACGATGCGACGACGAATGCATCAAAACGATTGAAAGACCACTGTGGCATGAGGACTACTGCATGACGACGGAACGACGACGATGCGATGTAGACGGCATGCCGATCATGGGATGACGACGCTGGAGTGACAGTGATGAATGACGACGATAGATAGGAAACAACGGCAGAACGACAACGTTGTGATGATGACGGTGTGATAAAGGCGGCGTGCTGACAACGTTATGCCGATAGCATGACGACGAAGGCCTGGCGACTGTCTTGTAACAATGGTATTTCGTAGTTGCAATGACGACGATGGCAAAAGAACGATTGGATGAAGATAGTAAGAGAGAGAGAGAGAGAGAGATGAAGAGGAAAGGCAGGGAGGTTAACCAGATATCAGTCTCCGGTTTGCTACCCTACACTGGGGATGGGAGATAGAGGTTAGAAAGATGACAGAGAGGAAAACGCAAAAAAACAATACGCACACATGGAGACACACACACAAAAAGCGTTCCAGTTAAAGACGTTCGCGAAGGCCGGTAGATCGCAGAAATCGCAATAGCGCTTGCACGGCCTTCTTCTGTGACGTTAGGTCTCTTCGGTGGCGTAGAATTCTTTTTTCCGATAGCGGTTGGTCACCCAGTTGGTCAAATTCGTGGCGAGGGCATTCCCTCTGTGGACTGTACTGCGGGCAATCACACAAAATATGTTCAATTGATTGTCCATGGCCGCAGTGGCCACAGGTTGCGGTGTCGGTGATCCCTATGCGGAATGCATAAGCTTTGGTAAAGGCAACGCCCAACTACAGTAGATACAAGAGCGTCTCCACGGCGAAGCTGTGATGGCGCTCGGAGACTTAAAGGGACACTAAAGGGAAAAATGATTTCTTTTGCATGAGTAGATTACCGTTCTGCAACACCAAAAACAGCACTCTTGCAAAGATAAGACGTTTGTTAAGCCAGAGAAAGCGCAAGAACGAAATACGGGTGGCGACGCCTACTTAAGTTCCCGCACCTGGGGGCTGTGACGTCTTGGATATTGATGGCATCGCCTAGGGCCTACTAATTATATATATAGCGGTACAGATTGACTACATTGTGTTCTAAAGGAACCAAATATTAAACATGGCAAGTTTCGGGAACCTTTATTCAGCCAACGCGGCCCAAATGCGAAATCTTATTTTGGGATCCCTGATGTCACGCTGACGTTCCGGCGCTGGGGTTTGGGCGCGAAATTCAAACACTGATATTGGGCCTGCATTTTCTCATCTAATAATCTAACTATTTTTTTAAATTACTGCCTGCAGGATTCTCAAACAATGCTTCATTAGTCTAAACTAATTTATTGTCTCGCTTTAGTGTGCCTTTAATGTCGGATCAAGGGAGTACAGTCGAGTACTTCTTAAATGTGGCTCATTCCACTGCGACGCGGTGCACTGCGGAGCAAACAGGCGGAGCTTCCATGCTGCGTCAGTTCTAGAAAGTGGAATTGTTACGTGATGCGCTTCAATGTGGGCTGAGCGGGCAGCTTGATCGGTGGCCCGTTCATTGCCGATAATCCCGCAGTGACTTGAAAGCCATTGGAAGGTTATTTCATGGTCTGCATCACTTATGATGTAACGTCCCTGTTTTTTCAAATATTAGCTGCTCGTGCGGTCCGCGTCGTAAAGGTGACAGTAGAAACTGCAGTGCCGCCTTCGAATCGCAGAATACCGTCCACTTGTGTGGCTGTTCATTACCAATGTAATGAAGGGCAGTAAAGAGTGCTACGAGCTCTGCTGCCGTCGACGTTGTCGTGTGAGTCGTCTTAAATTTGATTGGTGTGGCTGTCGCTGGTATCACGATTGCCGCCGCGGAGCAGTTTGGCAAGACATCCATCAGTGTAGATACGTGCTGAGGCACGGTAGCTCTCGTACAAAAATAGTAGTGTGAGCTGTTTAAGGGGTGGTGATGATAGATCAGCTTTTTTCGTGATGCCAGGTATTGTGAGGCACCATGGAGGAATCGAAGGTCTCGCAGCTGGAGTGAAACAAGATGGCAGTGATTCATCATTTCTGGTAATCGTTTGGCTGAAAGATGTGCGAGGTCTGTCCGCTGGTAGAGAGGCTAAGTGGTGACGAGGAGTCCCGGTTAGATGCCTTATATCGGTCCTGAGCACTTCAATTTCAATGTGGGTCTTGATAAGGTGGTCTCCAGCGATTGCTATCGTAGCCACTGTTGGTGCACTCCCAGGCAGGCCTAGACAGATCCGGAGCGCTTTAGCCTGAACACTTTGTATTGTGGGTAGATTTGTTTTAACTGCGTTGGTGCTGGCAAGCTGTATCGCAGAAAGCCTAGAAAAAGCACCCTGTACAGTTGTAACATGGAACTTGTCGACATTCCCCAAATCTTGCAAGTGAAAAACTTGAACAGGTGGCAGATGCCTATCAACCGCTTTTTCACTTATTATACGTGAGGGCTCCATGACAAGTCCCTGTCGATTATGACGCCTAGAAACTTGTGCGATCAAACACGTGGTATCACTTGGCCATTTATCATTATGCTGTAGTTTGTCATGGGTTTCCGCGTAAATGGCACTAGTGCGCATTTCTCGGAGGAAATTTCCAGGCTTCGATTACTGAGGTAGATAGCAGTTTGGGTGGCGGCTCTCTGAATTCTCGCTCGCAACTGTATGCGTGTTACTGCAGACATCCATATGCAAGTGTCATCCGCGTACATTGATAATCTGACTGTGCTTGGCACGTGCTGAAGAAGAGCAATTAGAGTTAGATTAGATAACACAGGGCAAAGTACACCGCCCTGTGGGACGCCGCGGCAGCTATAATGTAGAGAAGTATGGCCTTCCTCGGTGCTTACAAGAAAGGATCGCATTGAGAGATAGCTCCGTATCCATTGAAACACCCGCCCACCCACTCCTACGTCTGCTAGAGGAGAGGGGATGGCTTCATGCCTAATGTGTCATGCGCCCCTTTGATGTCGAGGAACAAAGAAGCGCAGAGATGCTTACGGCATTTCTCATGCTGAATGTAGGTGACTAGGCCGACGACGTTATCGATCGATGATCGATAACCGAAAGCCTGCCATGGCATCCGGGTAGGTGTCGCGGTACTCCAAGTACCACTCCAGGCGTCCTAGGACCATCCTTTCCATTACTTTGCCCACACAGCTTGCCAAAGCGATCGGGCGATATGACGAGAGTTCCAACGGCGACTTGCCACGCTTCCGCAGTGGAACAAGGCGACTTGTCTTCCAGCGTGTTGGCAGCGCACCATCTCCCCAAGATTCATTGTACAAAAAAAGGAGAACTCCCCTCGCTCTCTCCCCCAGGTGACACAGAGCTCGGTAGGAACTTCCGTCAGGTCCTGGCACTGATGCACGGTCACACAAAGCTAATGCTGCCTTAAGTTCGTAGATGGAGAATAATAAATCCATGCTGAGATCACGTGGTGGCGGACAACTACTCGAAGGTGTTGGAATGTTGGGAGCTGTGAGTTGGCCGGATAATCTCACGCAGAAATCTTCTGCCACGTCAATCTGCGGTCTCTTTTGAGAAAGGGCAAGAGCCTTGAATGGGAACCGCTGTACGGGAAGTGTCCGGAGACCACGCACCGTTCTCCATAGTTGCGATAAAGGCTTGCGTGGATCTAGCGACCCACAGAATGCAGTCCAACGTTGCGACTCAAGCTTGTCTAACCGGCGCTCGATCTTCTTTTGCGTGCGTCTGTCGGTCCATAAATCGTCCACTGTATTCGTACGTCGGTATCTTCGTTCAGCACGCCGTCGGATTGCTCGAAGTCGTTCTAGTTACACATCAAATTCTGTCAGTTTTGAAGAGCATGTGACAGTGCGCATAGTGTCTTGTACCACGCTCTCTATTGCCTCTTCCAAGTCGAAAGCTGGATTGGCGTCGCAGTGTTCTTCCATCACAGACTGAAATTTAGACCAGTCCACTCATTGGATCATATCTCGTATTTTGTAAAGGGACAATCTTCTGATCTTGACGTACGTGGAGATATGGTCACTTCCGTGCGTCTCTATGTCCGCAAACCACCCTGAACGTCTGACAAGGCTTCGTGAGACAAAAGCCAAGACAGCTGTTGTATGTGGGGCCACGTCGAAATGTAGGGCTTCCATCATTCAGCAGCCAAAGTTCATTACTGGCGGCGAAAGATACCAGAGCTCTTCCTCTCGCGTTGACCTTCGAACTTCCCCAGAGTGTATGATGCGCGTTGAAATCTCCAATGATGCTAAGGGATCGGGAGTTGAGGATAGGATGTCTCGAAGTTTTTTGTGACCAAATCGACTTGACGGAGATAGGTAAGCGCCCACAAAAGTAAAGGCAAAATTCTTTTTCTTATTGTTAGGCATATATATTGATTATCGTCGATAGGTGGTGCAGGCTGATGAATGTAAGTGAGGTCACGGCGGATAAATACCAAAACCTTATGTTTTCCCCAACAGTTGGCGACATAAACGATCCATATCTAGAAAGCCTGATCAGGTTCGATAAGTTAGGCTCGCAAATGACGATAATAGGAAACATATTGGCATACACGAAGTGACGGAAATCAGAAATGCACGCTCTGGGTCCGCGGGCATTGCACTGTAAAATAGCTGCTTGTCGGACCTCATCCCTGAAGGAGAGTGGCTGGGGAGCCATGATCTACTCAAGGGTTGCCAGCACCGGACTCAGAGCGTCCAGTACTTGAAGCACACTTCTGACAGACGGTGTCTGCATGTTGCTTGGCAACACGCGAATGGCATTCATTAAAGGCCTAATAAGAGCTATCACTTGCTCATCTGTTTTCCGCGACTCCTCGGATACAGCACCTTGCTGTACTGGGGGCGGCTTCTTCTGTGGCTCTTCTGCCGGTCGTGCACGCGGAAGTGGTGGGCATTCCTTTGTATAGAGAGATCTGGCAATTTTCTCCCTTCCGACATCGGTGTTTGTGGTGCTGGAGACATCTGCTGATGGTGCTGCGTGACGAGTTGACTTTTCTTGAAAAGTTGATATTCTCCGTCATGAAGTCCTTTGACGGTGACGTCGTCTTCGCTGCACTTTCACCGCGGCATCTTTGTGGGTAGAGCTGTCTCTCACCATTTCTTTAAGAATTTTGATCTCCTTCTTGATCTGCGGACAGTTTTTGGAAGAGGCGCAGTGATCGCCCTGACAATTAGGACACTTCAAAGTGGTAGCGCTGCAGTTGTCTTCAGAGTGGGGTTCGGCGCATCGAGGGCACCATGGCAGTATTTCTGTAAACACCGTTCACACGGCCAATCTTCTGACAATTGAAGCATTGGATTGATCTTGGAATAAATGGTTAAACCTGGTGGCGAAAGTGGCCAACCTTCACGTAGGATGGAAGGCAGTCACCTTTGAACGTTATCCTCACACAACGTGTGTTACCGAGGCAAACAACATGTACAATGACGCTGTGTTCACTTGCTCGTTTTATGAGAACTGGGAGGTCTGCGTTAGGTATTTCATTGTCAATGTCCCAGATGACTCCTGTTATTGTGGCACCATTCGCTGGCACGATGGAGCGGACCTTGATGTTACCCAGTTGCGTTACATGTTGTAGTATGTTGAGCGCGCTCGGGTTCATAACATCGATTGCCAGGATGTTTCGCCTAGTGTTTATCCTGACATCCTTGATCTCGTTCGGCATGGTGTTTTCTAGATAGACGGAGTGTGCTTCCCTGTTTAGGATGCGTAGGTTGTCAGCAGCGTTCTGTGGCACAAACAGCATGGAGTGAGGCCATCGTTCAGGTGTAGTTTTCACGGTGTTCGAGTTGGACGCCGAAGATCCGTTGAGAATTCTTCGTCTGGCCTTGCGGTACTGGACAAGTCGAAAGCTATCTTCCGAGGAATCGTCTCCTGATGCGGAGTACAGCTCTGTGTCCTCGCTATCACTGGATGTATTTGCTCGCTTCCTGGAACTGATGTCTGCGGATGAACGGGCACCGTGAGGGTCCTCGGGGTGCTGTACATCCATCACCGTGATGTAGGGGGCGTAGACCCCACAAGTGCAGTGAGAAGTCCAGAAAAGCACAGAGACGGGCGAGATGTGTTCCACAAGAGAAGCATTTCGTCTTCCTCTTCATGAAGATAGTAAAATTGTTACATTGGTATATGTCGAGAATATATGGCCATGCTGGAATGACGACGTCTGTATGGCGACGACGGCTGCGTCAAAGACAATGGAATGCCTACAACAAAGTGATGACGATGCAACAACGACAACGGCATGAGAGGGACACTATAAGAACGACAAAGGCGACACTATCTTGACGAAGGACTGGTAAGGACCGATTGACGATGCTGGTATAACGATGATGGCTCGAATATGGGTGTGAGGAGAAGGATATGGCAATGCAGTGATAGCATCAGATTTAAGATGACATGAGGATGATATGACGATGATATGAAGATGGTACAACGATGACATGTCGAAGGAATGATCACAATGGCATTTAGGCGATTTATTGGCGACGACGGGATAACAAAGACGGCGTGTTAGTGTTGGCGCTCCTGTCTACCCTTACCCTTTCGCGCATCACTTGCTGATCGAGATCGACAAGGTTATTCAACTTTTATATATGAGATGACGAAAATGCGTTTTTAGTCACAGACCACTATCACTCATATCAAGTGTGGAATCTTTACCGCCTCGCTAACTTCTTAAAACGCAACTTGTGTATCACTCCTTCGCAGCACAGTTTCCGCAAATCGTACTCATGTGAAACGCAGCTAATAATGTTTAGTAAACGTAATTCCCGATCAATCTTCCCTAGTTGATTGCATGTTTCAAACTTACCGAAAGCATTTGAGAAGGTGTGCCACAAACTCCTACGCTACAAATGTGGTGTGCTTAACAAAGGCTCGAAACTTTTAATGCCGATTGCCTCCTTTCTTATTACCCGACCTCAGTTTGCATCTGCCAACAATGTTAATTGAGAGTTCTCTGCTGTGCACTCTGGTGTACCACAAGGGTGCGTTTTTGGTTTTGTACTTTTACTAATTTATATTAGTCGCTTGCATTCATGCCTTTACTGCAACGTTTGTTTATTTGCAGATGACTCCGTTATCTCTAGGAAAATAATACTCCTCGATGACAGTAACTAATTTCAGACACATTTCAATACTCTTTCTTCTTCGCGCAGAGATTGCAAAATAGATAAATGTCCAAATATTGCTCAGTTTGAACTTAATATCTCTGTATTACCGCCAGTATTATTGGGGTGCAAAGTGCGAATGATGTTCTTCGTATATATATATATATATATATATATATATATATATATATATATATATATATATATATATATATATATATATATATATATATATATATATATATATATATATCATGAATCTCAGCAGTCATACAATTAGAAATTGTGATTTGTTATAAGAGTACCATTTATTTTTCGTGCGCACATGTATGCAGCCTTCATGGAAAATATCTGGGCGTAGCCATGCTGTTGATTGAGCTCTTAGTGTATATTTCTTTCCAGAAGGTCTTACATAAATGAGCTTGATTTGAATTGAATCATTAAGAACTTAGAATTCAAGTGTATAGTTTCATTAACACATAAGTGAGGGTGCATAAAGGTTCCGATCCCCATTGTTGCCGTTTACAACAATTAGAGATGGGGAAGCGTCGCTATGCATAGAGCTTGAGTATAAAGTAGGTATTTTGGCAGATCTGCTGATAGCAATGATGTCATCGTCAATTATACCCCAATGCGTCTATTTTCGTCACGGCGCTACGTCACGAAGATGCAGTGTCGCTGTCACCGGCATTGATTTTCGCACCATAGGCAATCCCCCGCGGAGCTGGCGTGCCTACGCCTCAGTTGCTGCGGGGTTATCGCTGGTGCGTGTGTGGTTCACATGTTTATAAGGGAGGAAACGCAGTATCCTACGAGCTGCGTCCTTGTGGGTTACCTCGAAAGATACAAGGAGCTCAAGTTTTAATAAGTTTCTTTTGTTGAAAACCACCGTGAGCAATGGCCCACCTCATTAAATGGCTAACGTTGTATTCCGATACTATATAGCTCATCGATTACGCGGCAAATATTTCGTAGCAATTGCACTTGTATGTTGTTTGGCGTGACTTGCATTAGCCAAAAATGGTGTTTTCGATCGTTAGTAGAGTGCCATTACAATTTCCTGCCGCACTGCGGGAAATCTACATCAAGATTAGACTTGTTTGTAGGTGGAGTGTGCAGATACACTTCAAAGCATATCAGATTAGCATTGTAAACGGCCTAGCACACGTTCACAACGCAGGCTGCTTAATCACAGCTGTCTTAATTGCAGTGTGGTTCATAAGCAAGCCTAAAAGTGTTAAAAAGTTTACAAGCGTGAAAAAAAAATCTGCAGATTTCGTCATTCAAGCAAGCCCGAATGAAAGCGCGATTTCGGCGATTCTTTCCCATTGGAGCAGTAAACGCGCAGTATGATCCGGCGTCTGACTTGTCGTACCAGCAACCTCCCAAGCAATTTCTAAAAAAATGTTCTGACAAAATGCGTGCTCGAATCGGACGCCAGACGAACGGCCAATTTGTTAGAATTTTTTGTACGGATGACCAGAGCGATCGGACGGCCGTGGCCCACAGCCCAGATTGCGCGGGCCTGCACAGCTGGCATGATCGGACGATATACCTGGCCGGTCCCATCACCCAGACAAACAGATCGGTTTTATTGCCGCTCATAATGGTATAGGAATAGGATGCATCTTGTGTTTCACATGAAATAGTAATTCATAGAACGATACTATGTCCAATGTATACACCTGTTCCGTAAAGCATCACTCAGGGTCCCTATAACGTCAAACTATTCCAATCTGTTTTTACTTCGATTTGCTGCCGTCAAATTTACGTGCATGCTGACGCAAGCATCGTGCGGTGACCCGCAGCGTTGTCTGAACAGCCGAACGAAACACTCTTCTCGTTTATATGAGGTCTCTTTTGTTTGCTTTAAGAACGAATAACATTGCCTACTATGAGCGATTTATCTTATCCAATTGGCTGACAAGAGGCGAGGAGCACGCTCAAGTGGAGAGGGTTTTGATGGGGCCAAACCCACTGGATGAATATAGAAAATTCTATATTATCTATATTCTGAAAATAGATCATTGGATGAAGAGGCAGGTGCCTGCGTCTGCGATTGATCCGCGTTCATTTACTTAGCTTGCGGTGGCTTGCCTAAAATCGCGGCGTCGTGCAACGGACCGTTTAAACTGCCGCTAAAGCGGATCCTCAGCAAATAAGAGTTGGCAAAGCGACATCCTATAAGTGTAGAAAGGGCTCGATAACGTTATACAGCCACGCAAAAAGTTTTGTTAAGTGCAAATAAACCCATTCTCTCCGGCAGGTGCGAGTGGCCAGTGGCTGGGCGATCGGAGGCAGGTATCTTTCATGCCTTTCGGAACTGGAAAGCCTCCGTCTATTCACAAAAAAACTCAGTGTTTTTCGGCATATTAATACATCTTTAACGTGCACGCGTCACTTCTCGCCGTTTTGTGATGTCAGACAGGCTAAGTGGCGGTGGTCGAAAATTGTTTTTGACCGATCGCGGAGGGCTGATTGCAGAATTGGAATAGAACATTTTGGAATAGCTTTACGTTTATAGCGCCTCACTATACTAAAACACTGGCGTGATCAAGAGCAGGGATCCGACGGCATTTCGCCTCACAGACGAAAAGAAAAAGCGACCGTCTCTCAGCGAGGTGCCTCGGCTGGACTGAACGTAGTGAGCTTCGTTTGCTATTCATAGTGATGACACCAAGAAAATATATTTGTTTAAGCTCCCGTTTTGGTGTTGTCAAAAATAAGTGCACTATGTCGAGCTACGGTGAAATTGCAAGCTCCGTCGGCCATATCACAGAAGTGGTCGACGAGCTACGCCCATGCCGTCTTGATCTGCAGTATTTCGTCGGGGGTGAAATGCTAAAAGAGCCGTTTACCGTGCATTCGGTGCCCCTAAAAAACCGCAGCTAGTCAAGATTGTTCCGGAGGACCACACTACCAGATACCTGACAATGAAATCGTGGTTTTGGCACGTAAGACCCCAGAATAAGAACAAATAACAAAAATGGACTGCGAGGGTATTAAGCGGGGCCCGCGAATGTCAGCGAAGCATATATTCAGCGGTTCTATAGTACCAAGAATGTATCGACGGCGCCTACCGCTGTTTGCAAACATATCGCGCTATAACGTAGAGCTATTCAAAGCTGTTTCTAATCTATTTCTAAAATCAGCCCCCACTATTGATCAAATCTTCCTCAAGCCACCACCACTTCACCTGTCCGTCACGCGACGCCAAGAAACTGCCGAACAAAAGTGAATCTTCTACGGAATAGCTGGAGAGTGCCCCGTTCTGAAAGGAACAGAAGATGTCTATCTACTGATTACTCTGACAGTGGCTACTCGGGTCCTCCGGCAACCAGGAATTTATTTGCGTATAATAAACATTTTTGCGTGGCAGTATAATGTTGTCTAGCCCTTTCGGCACGTTTACAACATCGCTCTGCCAACTTTTCTTCCCTGAGAATTTTTAATTATCTGTTGCACTCAGCCACGATTTTCGACCGGCCACCGCAAGCTAAGGAAAGGGAATCGGGCTCATCGCAGACGCCGCCAACACTCTCATCATTCGGTTAACTACTTTCAATGCACTGGCTCGGTTACACCGAAAACCATTTTCCGTTGCACTCTTCTCGCCTCTTACCATAAGGAAAACCTATCAAGGTGCGCAATGCCGTTGGCACTGAAAGCAAATGAAAGTGACCTCCTATAAAGGAGAAGAACATTTGATTGGACCTTTCAATCAGTGCGGGTCAGTGCTCGATGCTTGCGTCGGCGGAAACGTAAATCTGATGACAGGAGATGGAATAAAATCAGAATAAACAAATTTTTACGTTATATGGCCCCAACTGAATGACGTGGATGCATTAGAAACGTAGCGTAAATGTTTACTTGAGAACGAGATGACTAAGTTAAATGCGTGCGTAATAAGTGCAATAAAATATGTCATGTGCTGTCCGACAGAGGGCACACGGTTTATACTTACTCTTTCATCAGTCACGTTGCAGTCCGGATTTGAGTCTTTGATTGGAGATTCAGTAGAGTCTGGACCTGGAAAAGTGAAGAATGCTAATAAGATTGTGAGGATACCGGGTCGACGTCAGGTGGCGTAGAGTCGCAGGGACGAGACGGTATGCAACTGTGTAGAGTAGCAGGCACGGGACGGTAGGCAACGGTGTGTGGCAAGGAGGGAGAACAAGGAAGGCGAGTGTGCACGGTCGGTATGCGGGGAGCGCGCGACAACGAACTGAGTGAGTAAAGTAATCGGCGCAGCAAGCGGCGTCCGGTGCGGTGGCACGGCACGTAGAGTGCGTGCGTGTGCGTGCGCCGAGGATTTCCCGAAATGAAGAACGTACTTGCCAAGATGAATAAGACTCGTTTGTTTCTCTTCCAGACAAAAAAGAAGAGGAAATTAAAAATGAGAAAGAAATCGTAACTTAGCAACCCCAGCAATTCGTGAAATCGACTTTTATTCGTAGCTTTTACACCACGTGAAGTACGGACCTTCACGACTCAAAATTCGCGCGGAGACATGCGCAGTGTACTGGAGAAAACCAAAATACACGTAATAACAATAAAAAAAACATCAGGAGCATTCCAACAGCTTTCATCGCCGAGCGCGAATCTGGAATGGGTGATCTGATAACCGCCGCGCGTAGAAGACAAGCGGTCTGCGAGTCAACAGTGAATCAGCAGTTTTGCTGCAATCAATACGCGTGTATAGGCCCAGTCGGGCTTCGAGAAAGCCGGTGCAGAATCTGCAAAAATCGGTCTGCCTAAATATAGGTCAATTTTTTGTCCGGTCGGGTTGTCGTGCGGCTACACCAGGAAGCTTATACAAGCAAAAATGTCTTTTTGTTTCCGCACTCGTCGTAAGCTCTCAAAAGTCGATTTTCATAGAACAAGGCAAGATTGCTAAATGGCGGTGATGGGCGCATGTTTCAGGATATGCAGACGCAGAACTGACGTCCCTAATATCGAGGAGCTTCAATGTACGCGTCCATTTGCACATATGTGCGCAGGTACCTGGTCGCGTTATGTTCACTGCCACACACATCCATTTCTTCTTTTATTTTTGCACAGGGGACGTGTTCAAGCCGAGTACCATACAGCCGAGCGACGCATGCCACTTGCTACTCCATCGATACCGGCAAATACTTACTCCATCGATACCGGCAAAAGCGCGTACCACCATAGCAGCAGTAGCGCACGCTTACTAAGCACTTTTTGACCACTTCGGCTGAAGCAAACGTCTGGCATTATCGTGTGTACTGGACTAGTCCAAACGCCGCGCGAAAACGATCTGCAGCATCCCTGAGAATGATGGGGTGCCGCGAACTGGGGCTGCACGAATCACACTGAAAATTTGAAAGCTGCTTACTGCGTGCCGTGTGGACAGACCGTTATCGCCTACAACAGTTATTGCGTATTCACCACGGCAGGGCTATCGGTTTAAAAACGCACCATGACTCTACCCGCCACATTTATAGTTAACGAATTAAAGTGGAGTTTTACTCCACTTTAATTAATTAAAGTGGAGTTTTATTTGTCATTATGAAGAATGCCGTAGTGAAGGTCCACTGATTAATTTTGACAACCTCAGGTTTTTTAACGCGCACCCAATGCACGCTACACGGGTGTGTTGACAGCGGAGCTTAGGCTAGTTTCCGGCGTTTCGTGATGTGTAGGCAAAAACGATGACGGTGTCAAGGGAGCTAAAATTGCTTAAGCATAAGGCAAATTCGTATCAGCGTTTGTGTCCCAGCTACGTTTGAGGCCAGATGCGTCCAAACCGGTGAAGGATGATAAATGATAGTTTGATTTGTTGCCATCTACGCAAACAACCACAGCGAGGCCATTGCGCCTTACCGACGACGGGCGAGAGCCTCGCCGTGGAATGTGCCGACGAGCTGCGCCATACAGACTAGGAACGGAACCTTTGTAGTCTCCGTATGCGTTCATCGCGGCACGTCAAAGAGAGATCCTGAAGAATTCACGATCGACGCCTTTGGGTGGACCCTCCCGGTGGACCCCAACTCCATCTTAATTGTGGGTGACTTTAACATCGATGTGTATCGTCACAGAGCCCATGGCCGCCTGTCATAGCGACCATAAAGCCATAATTACTGTGGTCACGAGATACATGTAAATACAAATAAACATAACGTGCATATACGTGTTATGTTGGTTTGTTGAATTATTTTATTCTCTTCATAGTTATATAAGGCCCAGCTGGTAATACACCTTCACAGAGTGGGATGACTCTGAATTTTTGTATATCACCTCCATCGAAATGCGCCTAGGAAACCTTCACTCTAATAGCGTTCAAATGCAACGTTAAAATCTGTTTTGTCCACGATATAGTGCGAAGCTATCACTTTAAAATCAGCATTCCTTTAAATCTTCGGCGCTAGCGTCCGTCATATCCAACAACCCTCGCATTGCAGCGGGAGGCCCCATTGAGTTTCGCTACCCTTCACAAAACCAACAGCAGAGCCATACGCTCATGAGATACACAAGGCAACAGCTATCGCTTTCAAAGTTTATGAAGTTTGCAGCACAGATTTGAAGCAATAATCAATCTTTTAGTGCAAGCCATAATGGTAACTCACAACGCCGTCATATCAGTTCGTTAACTTTTACCTTACCTTCATCAAATCTTATAAAGCCATAAGCGTGTGAAAACAACCAATCACCATGAAACGGCGGGTAAGAGATGGGTAATTATTCACTTTAAAAGCTTTTGCATTCAGAATTAGGTATTCGTACACGCGGAATAAACATAGCAAAACCTAGGCAAACAGGCCGAACAGTGTAGGGATAGCTGTCTTCGGGATATCGGTAGGCTCAACGAAGATTTGATGATAGGCTTTGATAAGGTCCATTTTACTTAAGATACGTGGAAGGAGATAGCTATCGTGGATCGTTTTAGCATTGAACGTCTGGTACTAGCCACACGGACGCCAGTCACCCGGTTCTCTCTTGAACACCATATGACGTGGGGGCCCAAGTGCTGGATGAAGGGGGAATAATACCCAGCTGGAGCATGTGCTCGAATTCATGTTCAGCAATGGCCACACGTTCACCGAAGAGGCGGCGTGAACGAGCTGCAACGGGTGGACTGCGGCAAGCGCAGCTGAAAGAGCTCTTTCCGACAGCAGATCTTACCAAAGCAATTCTACAACGCAGCCGATCAAGAAACAGGGCAACTGCCTACTACCCGCAGACGAACGGCCGTACGGAGAGACTGGACATGCCCTTGCCGATATTCGTCGAAGTCGAACACATAATGTGGGATGTCGTCCTTCCATAAGTAACTTTCGTTTACAACACGGCGGTGCACCAAACAACGCACATGAGGCTCTTCAAGCTGCTCTACGGAAGAAACCCAGCGACGACTCTCGACGCCATGCTAACACACGTCACAGAGCAAGCCAACCACGACGTCTGCCTATTTCCAAAGCGCCCAACAAGCCCGACAGCTCGCTCGCCTGCGCAACAAGAACCAGCAAAGGAGAAACAGTCGGCATTAAAGTCATCGACGACGATACGTGGTGAACCAGCATGGCGACCGTGTTTTGGTTTCGACCCCAATACAACTCCGAGGACTTAGAAACTTTTGCCACGCTATTTCGAACCTTACAAGATAATCCGACGTATTGGCGCACTAAAATATGAGGTCATGCCAGACGGCACGTCGCAACCACAGCGGCGCCGCACACGACCTGATGTCATCCATGTGAGGCGTCTTAAGGCTTTCGACGCCCGCTGACGAACATCCAGACTTTGTTTCTTTGTTGTTTTTTCTTTACTATGGAAGTTTTGTTTTTCGCTCTTGTATTTGTTTGCAGCATCGGGAAATGCATTTTAAAAGGGAAAAATTGACACATGTACAAGCCTTTGTCCGTAAAGTTTCGAGATTGATTTATTTTCTTCTCTAGAAATGACTCCCCAGCACAAATGTTGGTGCGTATGTGCAGTGCCATCTTTTCGGGCTAACCGGAGCTATTTATGTTAATTGCTTTGGCAGCCGCTAGATGGCGCTACATGCAGAAAAATACGTTGTCACTAGTGCGCATTCTACTGTGAGTGAATGTGGAGAGATGGACACCCACCTCGGACAGCGTGTAAACATACGATTCTGTGTGAAGCTTGGCAAGACAGCCCCACAGACGTATGAGCTCCTTCGTGACGCTTACGGCAAAGAGACAATATCG